>NW_011348203.1:0-3135 GCF_000735185.1 Notothenia coriiceps
ATATTGTTGATGTTTACGCATCAGAAAAAGCTAATAGCGCGGGTATTTGGCACAATTTGACAGAACAATTATTTGGTGTGGACCCACACCAAATAATTGTTCTGTCAAATTGTGCCAAATACCCGCGCTATTAGCTTTTTCTGATGCGTAAACATCAACAATATNGCTGGGTATTAAGAAGCAGGGAGTCGAAGCACGGCGGGATAGAGCAGCAACTCCCCCCCCACCCCCTCTCGCTTTCCTGTTCTCCCTTGCTGTCTCACTCTTCCCCCCCCCCCACGGAACATCTTCTGCACCACTGCTCTGCCACCATTAATTCATCAGTGCAAATCTCCGGCAAACTTCCTAAACAAACAAGTGTGCTGACTTCTGTTGCACAACACACAGGTCATCCGAGTAGAGACCTTGTCAGGAACAACACACACACTGCGCCGAGTCTCTGTCGGACGCACTGAGGGACGCTGTATCGACATGTGCTGCGTGACCTAGATGGGAACAGACAGCCTCTCTTTGTGTTTGACCCGATAGCTGAAGACATAAATACTTTTGTTTCCCAAAAAATAGCAGTGCAGATGTGACCCTGCTTAATGATAAGTTGCTAATGTGTTTACCCTCTCTGTAATTCACATCTGGTTTGTTTACCTCACTCCACGGTGAAGTCCCTCAGGGAGCGTGCACACTAACGCTATCTGCTCCAACAAAAAGAAGTGGGTAAACAAATCCTGTGGTCTCGTGGTAATTTACAGTAGTAGATACTAATCTGGGAGGCCCCCTGCTGTTTGCTTTGTACATTGAAAAAAAAAGCTGCTATAAAAAGAAGGATGAAACCGAATATCAATTTAGAATGAGAAACAACAGTCTTCGCCTTCCTAAAAAGGAAAGACTTAAGAAATCCACTGATAATACAAATAAAACTAAGTTGTAACAACACAACAATACCAGCGCATTCCTGAGATGTATCCCAAGCACGATTAAGTGGAATGACTGTTAAGAATGTATAATTAGACTCAAACATAGAGGCAGACTGAAAGATTATAATTGGTATTGGCTAGGTGAAGCGTGAATAATGTAAAAATAAATGCCTTCACAGTTACTCCATCCTGCAAACAATTATAAATGATATTTAAACCTGTAAGACATGTTACAGTGTGAAAAATGTACTCTGATTGTATAATGGTGACACTATTTCTGATTGATCTTAAAGATATGTTATTTATTATGTCCAACTAATGTGCCAATAACTGTCATCTTTGAAAAGCTAATAATGTTAGGCCAAGTGAAAAAAGATATCCTGTTTTTTAGTCAAAAATCATTCTCCAAGAGATTTAAACATGACTGTTTTTTCCTTTTTAGAAGTACTGAAAGCAACAAAGACTGTAGAAATTCTGATATTTTCCAAATGGAAGTGTTTGATTGACAGCTGAGTTGGCGAAGCACATGGCAGCAATCTAAAGAAACATATGCTGGGAACTGTAGCTAACAAGCTAGGGAAAGGCAACGTTCTATCAACAGTGATGGTGAAAGAAAGACGACAACATAATTTGTCATTTAAACCAAGTTTCAACTGAAATATGTAAAATGTTATTGCTAAATGCAAACGCCTATTCTGTCTATCTTGACCACGAAACAAATGTTTTCTTGGTAAAGCAACAATACCCAGAATGCACACAGCTGTGCAAAATCACATGCCATTTAATTGTGGGTAGACTTTCAAAAGTGTTGGAAAAAGAAAAACTACAAAGGGGATGTTTATGAAGTATAACACTTATTTTTTCAGCTTACATAACCTCATCAGCTGGATATTTGTCAGAGTTTAATGTCTTTGGACACGTCTGAAGAGCTGACTGCACACACACGCAGCATGTCGTTGCTCTGGGGTTCAATGCTAATCACAAGCGACAGGAAACAATGCAGCTGCCACACGCATGACTTTGGAGGACACACACACAGGTGATTCGGTTCTTATTCATTCATGGCTAATAATCAACATACGGAACACTGCATAATTCATCATTTTGATCTCCATCCCTTTTCAATTAAACATGCAACAAATCTAACCAGCATATTCCTATAGGCACAAATACTGTACTGTTTGCAACATACAGCACATGTACCAACACTGCACTATACAGTACATGTCCAGGAGCCTCATCAATAACTCTCCTCATTGGGAACAGATGTGGGATGTAGAGTGGTGCAGTGATGATGAATTGTTGTGGGCCGACCCGGAAGTTAGCCGCAAGGGCTCTCTTGTTAAAAAGCAAAGGGATTTCGGTATATTGCAGAAAATGAGCTAAATTTAAAAGGATAATCCCCACATATTTACACAACACAGACAGTTTTTTGAAGCTTAAACGCTATCGGAAGAGATAAAAAGCTAACATAATGCTACAAGCTAACTACAGCGCGTACGGATGCATCACCGCCGCTAAGCTAAAGTGAGCTAACGTTCGGCACAATGACGTTTAGTTCTCTCAATTGCACAACCACAAACACGTTAAAAAGGCCCTTGACTTCGAGGCGGGGGGAATCAGAAGTGGTAAAATGCTTAGTCTTTTTCGAGTTTTAGGACTCATTCCTGCACCTCTCTTTTGTAGACAAGAAGTGAGTAGCTTCAAAGCAAATCCTCTCTCTGCATGTATTTGTGTGTCCATCTGCACATTAGTCATGTTAGAGGACACGTGAACAGATTTACTGTGGTGATATCAGGCATCACGGCGTATTTATGATCCCTGGGGAGTTTACATATGATGGCGTTGACATAACATACAGCATTAAAGTCCATATCTTACATTAAAAACAGTTTTTGGCAGTTGATTTCTGGGGGGTGTATGCAACAGATAGTCAATGTATGTTTCTTTATTTCATACTGAATAATATGTAAAAAAAGGAAAAATATTAGGTCCAATAAAAAAAACTTTGCTTCTGGAAGCAGGCCATTTCGTGACGTCACGTGTGGTTCCCGGCTGCCGCTGTCTGGATCCCTGCTGCCGTCCGGATCGACAGCCAATGCGCGCAGCCAGCGAGAGTTCACAACGAAAAATGGCGTCAAATATTGTTGATGTTTACGCATCAGAAAAAGCTAATAGCGCGGGTATTTGGCACAATTTGACAGAACAATTATTTGGTGTGGAC
>NW_011348203.1:6203-29845 GCF_000735185.1 Notothenia coriiceps
GAAGAAGGGAAGTAGGGGAGAGTCAACACGACAAGGACAAAACGAAGACAGGCTAGAGGCTTACCGGGGGATTTATAATGGGGGGGTACGCTGTAATGTTGGGCAGCCTTACATGCTAACACATTGCATCCAGTGGCCATCAGCAGCCAGTGAAGGAGAAGAAATTGACACAATTTTGCTTTTTGACGTTTTTTTTACTGCATGTTGGTACAGAAATCAGAATGTAAACACAAACTGACCCTCCCACTGTGGACTTAGCATGTTACTCTGACCTTCACCACAACATACTTAACCTTCACCCTTCCTCCAGAATACACCTAATCCTCACTCTAATCCTTACCCTCACTGCAAATCCTGCAGCAGGTTGACACAATACTGGGAACACCTGTAGAGCAGCTTTGAGAAGCTGGGGAGAATCATAGAAAACATTTGATTCACCCCCCACATTTGAGACTTAACTGCATGTGGAGTGATGCGATTGATTTTATTTGCACATACATAAGACTGCATAAAATCCAGGTAATGAAAACAATGAGACATGTGACAGGAGTTGTTAAGAAGCAACAGGCTTACAACTGATCTCCTCTTTGACTTCAATAGAAAAACAAACTATGGCAAAAAAAGAAAAGTTACCTAACATAATTTAGAAAAACACAACAAGAAGAACAAAAAATGAGCAGTTAAATCTAACAAATCAATAATCAACAAATCCACAACATGGGTCTAAAACAGTAGGTAAACAAGATCACATGCAGTCCCTGTGTATGCAAGCATGAATGCATTCACATGAATACTCAGTAGTGGAAGAAGTACTCTAATATTTAAATAAAACGTAAGGTACTAAAAGTAATATTACTCGTTAAACACAATAGCTTGATAAATTATTATAGGCCTATACATTATATTATTAGCTTATAACAATGTATGCATTAATGTATTCATTACTCTAACATTACAGCTTTTAAAAGAGGGTCAGTTTTTAGTTTACATATTGTTCTATCAGGTATCATACATTAACAATCAATACCTTATATCTTAACCTTTTTAAAAAAAAAAACATTAGTCCGGAAACACCTCGATTGGACTCCTTTGTTTACTTACGTAACATAGTGACGTGCTTCTATTGGCTAGCGCTCCAACACATTGTACGTGATATGCTTAAGAGCATCAAGTGGGTAACTAATCACAACAGAGCTGACCAATCAGAGCAGACTGGGCTCTGGTTTCAGACAGAGGGTGAAAAGAGGTGCTGCAGTGCAGGCAGTATGAGAAAAATAAAGAGCTTTTTGACTTAACCAAAAGTGCTCAGCAGCTATTACTAGGGTATTGATGGATGGTATTAGTTTGGGTAATAATAACTGATATTCAGCCATATTAAGTGTTTTAAAAATGGCCTTTGTTGGAGTGTGTAATCTGTGGCCTCATGGTTTCAGTGGTACCTGTTGGCTAAGAGTTGAAGCAGCCTCAGGCATGACTGGCCTTTTCTTAACGCGCCTGGAGAGAAGGAATTTGTTGCTAGTCAGTGAGGTGTGATGATCACAAATGTTCGATTTACAACGCAGCTCTTGCTTTTTCCTTTGAAGCATGAAGAGTTCTCAGCATTTTCTTTTTGTTGAATGCTTCTGCGTTTATCTTTCATCCTACAGAATGCTCTATTATTAGTAAAGACTTCCATGGTTTGCTAAAATTGCCTTGTTTTTGAATAGTCAATTAATGTAAACATGTTTATAATCCTGAGTCAAATGTATTGAGGCTTGAAAATGGTTCCTTTTCAGCGTGCTGTGTGATTATAGGTGATGTGCAGAGCAGTGAGGAAAGAAAAGAGTGTTTGAGAGTGAATGGCAGAGAGAAAAGGGCCCTTCTCTGGTGACCTCTGTCATTTTGAGCAATCACAAGCCAGTATTTGAATGGTTGATCTCTCTTCTAAAGAACCCTGTCCACCACGGGGACAATTGTTCTTTTAATGGGCCAACATCTTCAGCAGGAATTCATCGTTCAATCGAAAACCTTTTGTTGAGCAGTGCGGCACCAGTGCAGAGAGGAAGACAGCATTACAACCGGCATAGGAGGAGCGATTTGAATCTTTCTCTGAAGCAGGGGACTAGATTAGAGGGTGTGGTACTGAAGCTGCCCGCAGCTTCTACTCTGGACCTCCTGAAGAACCTGATGAAGCGCTGCTGGCAGCCTCAGGGCAACAGACTCCAGGCCTCATAGGATCCCTCCACTCCGGTGTTAGATCGATCTGCGGCTCAGCCACTTTTTTCTTATCCTCCTGTATCTACATAAACATGGTTTTCATTAAGCATACAGGTATATAACTCGGGAAGAGGGTTGATGAGTCATGTTTAAGCTAATTCCTATCTGTTAGTATCTACTATTACTGTCAATCAGTTGAAAAAAGGTAATTGCGTTAATCAGAATAATTAATCTTTCAAATTCTAGTATTTACTTATATTTTGCCGGTAGATTAAATAAATACACACGTGGTGTAATAAAGAGATGTGTGATCACCCTCTGTGTGTTGTGTGCTACACTGGGTTATTATCTGTGCTGTTACAGTGGTGGCCCTGTCCACTATCTCACACTCCTGTGCAACTTCCAAGAACCTGCCTAGCATGTGGTTGAGCAAAATGCCTTCCCTCCGTCTTTACCACAGCTAAAGAACAAATGGTCCAAGAACTATTTGTCTTGGATTAAGTTTGCTCTTACGCTGAGGTAGATATGGTTCTTACTGATGTTCAATGGTCTCCATTCAGCGCAAAACAAGCAGCTTGTGCCAATTTGTCAGCTTTTTTTGCCGTTTCACTGCCATGTGGTTAATGGTAAACATCCATGCTGGTATTACCTGAGCGACTTTGGGTGAAACTTGCTAATGTGATACATTTGTGTACATTTTTTCCAGCTTTATTACGAGAGGTAATGATGTTCAAATATTAGAGTTTATAAATATTTTGAGATTTGAATCTCCTGTTTCATGTTAGAAATCATTTAAGTAGATATTGGGTCACTCCAGGCAGATAGGAACAGCCTGTCCATCTGAATCTTCAGGTGCAGCCTTTGTTTTGGAGTTGAGACATATTTTGACAGTCAAATGTGTTTATGAACAGTCTAAAAACCTGTCATATGCAGATTGGAGGAGATTTGAGCAGCCTAGATGGTGGCATACAATGTGACGGCAAAGGAAACAATACGTATGCAAAGCCTTTTTTAAAAAACCTTCAATATTGTAAATATTGTATCAGTTCCAGCTTCCAGTATTATGCTCAATAAAGAATTTCCATTACAAGGAAATGTAAGTGCTCTTAAAAAATACAGTCGTGCAACCCGATTCAACTTTCCCTTGATCTCAGAATAGTAGACGAAGAGTGCACCAAAATCTCATCTTAAAATGTATTCCATCAGTTTGTGTTGCTAATTAATATGGAAGCTCAGAGTATGCCTTATTGTGAGGGAGGTGTGTTAGTGGAGGCCGAGCTGCAGGAAGCTAACAGATGTCCCGTTAGCGCCGAGCTGTGTCTGGAATATCAAGTGTAGCTGCTGTTGCTGCAGGGAGACAGGCAGCTGGGAGACAAAACGCATCAATGACAGCGAACCTCTACCACTCAAAACAACACCTGTAAATAACCCAATTTGTGTTCTTTGAAATTGAAAAGGATATTGCATTGTGTTTCTTTCCTTGCAGTAGTGTATATTTCTTAAGTGTAATTTGGCTTGGCTTCCTATTTTGTATGGACATGGTTTTATTTTGAAGGAGAGTTTACGCTGTTGACAGGGAGTTGTTGTTGCTATGGAAATCTTGACCCGTTGTTATAACACATGCATAAACTTCCCAGTGGGCGGAACTTGTCATAAAATCTGCGAAAATAAAGCCCACCCATTTAGAGGGAAGATATGATTGGTCAAATGTACTGTCATTTGACATGACCCTCTGTGAATTTACAGCAGGACCACCAATCAGCTCCTGTCTTCACAGTAACTCGCAGAGACGAGGGATTTATCTCTTTGGAAATGTTATTTTAAATACAATTAAATCAAGTTCTTTTTGTACAACTAATGAAAAATATAACAAAAAATATATATTAACAAATATAAATGTTTTAAAATATTATTTTGTAGAATATCTGAGGCCCTCAAAGATGACGGCTGGCCACTGCCTCATAAACATTTGTTGGAACCAACATTTTTACAGGACACTTCGGACGGAATTATTTCAAAAATAAAACCATCAGAAAGCAACAGTTTTTTTAGTAGGCACTCACGGTGAGGTTTATAAACTGGCAATGTATGTTCAAACTTCCATCCTACATCTGCTCCCTCATCTCACGGCGAATTGTAAGTGGCTACTGCCTGAGATCGCATGCTGTAGTTTTATTAAATGTGCCAACTGCGAGGACTGTCTTAGGGAAGATAGCTTTTAGATGTGCAGCTCCACTGTCTTGGAATAGTCTGCAATTGAAATGGAAACTGAGCAATCTGGTGCCACTAAATGTTTTTAAAGCTCGGTTGGATGCTACTCAATCGGAAGCTGTTGGTACCTGCTCATGTTGATAGTTATTGTAAATTGTAATCCCTGTAAGGATGCTGTAAGATGTCCTTTTTGTTGTTCTGTTTATGTTTTTATGTTTCATGTGGAACTACTTGAGCAGGTCCCTCTTGAAGAATAGATCAATGATCTCAATGGGATACACCTGGGTAAATAAAGGTTTGAAATGAAAATGAAAATGTACCTTGTTTTAAAATGAAAGGCACAGAATTATACAGCTTTTTTAAAGGACATTTGGAGCAAGGCTTCATTGTTTTTCAAAATAAAAAGCTCCCAACATTCGCTCTGTGTTAACAGGGTTAGGGTTAGATGCATAGCGTTCACAGATGGACCTCGTTCTCCAAAATAAAAGCCCCAGAATGTGTTTTAAAACATTCAATGTCTCATATATTTCATAGGATATGGTTACAAGCTTAATGTGACTGTGACCTCTCAACACGTGGTTTTGTCGTCTCTGAAATTCTGATCAGTGTCTCAGACTATGCCTTCTTTGGTCCTTGTCTTTGAGGAGATTGTGCCCATAATGTCCTTCAAAAGACCTTGAGTATGATGTTCAAGAAGATGTAGGATCCTTTTATTATTATTTTTTTAAGCTTAACTGTTTATATTGGGGGTTGCATACAAATGTACTGTAATTGTGCTTTAATTCCTATTAAACATTTCTAACGTAGACAGCTCCATGGTGTACGTTCAACACTTACCACAGAAGTGAAGCCCCCCCCATACTAACTAGCAAAATGCATTAATGTATAGGTTATGTCTGTAGATACTAGTTTTGAGTCTCTCGTATGTAACATTGCTCTGATTTAACACCCATAGTCTGCCTCGCAACCACCGCTATTCTTGCATACATAAGTGCGTGTGTGCATGGATGATTGTGACACATTGTAAAGCTCTTTACACCACTCTCGGGATAAAGACGCCGTTTAAATTCAGGCCATTTTCCATTTACATCTTTAGGTTTTATGGAGTCATTAATGTTGTCTTTTCAGCCATGTTATAGCCTGTTCTCTAACACAGTGGTAATGACGAGGCTTGTTGGAGGAGGAGGAAGAAGAAGAAGAAGAAGAAGAAGAAGAAAAAGAAGACATAGATCCCGCCTACATTCAAAGCAGATTTCCTGTCGTTTGTTCCCAGGACATTAGTGAGGTTTTTGTTTGATGGTTGTGGGGATATTGAGTATCTGGAGTTGTCAGTGGCAGGATTTGCTTTCCATGGGTTGAATCAAGGTGCACTATAACGCTCATTTTGAAACAGAAGAAGCACAGCTAATATTTGCAGTAACCATTTTTTGCAATAACTCTGAAATGTAGTTTGTCAAACATAACTATTTTTACAATGATCAATACAAGACAACGATAAAACAACCCTGGTATTATTACTAACTGGTATATCAACCTGTAATCTTGAAGAGACTAAAATGTAGTTTTATCAAGAAAAACATGTGTGTACAAAAAGAGGAGTCAAAATCTTAGACGCTGTTTCAGAATTTCCCACCTTATGAACCCAATCACAAGTATTTGGAGAAACGTACTTGCTTATATTAAAGAAGTTATAAAATATAAACTCAAATCTAAGAAGACTAAAATAGCAACACTCTTTATTTAGTTAAATGTAATGGAAGTAAATATTATTTTCTTTGATTATGATAACACTAAAATGGCCAGACCTTTAACTTTATGCAAATAAAGAATTATAATGTACTAGAAATAATAAAAACAAACATTTCACACAATACTTCAACTAAGACTGACCAGACCAAATGAACAGTATTTCAAAAACAATGCTGCTGTGCCACAACTGTGCCAGCCTTAAAGAGCCTTTATCTCCACCTGATTATTGCAGCTTTATGTGGAATAAAACAATATACAATGCTTTTAAAAGCATGCCTTTTAATGATAATTACATACTAAATAATGGAAAGAATTCACAAAAGACAAAAGTTTAACTTCACTTTCCTGATTTGAATAACGAAGAGAAGGCCACAGAGCCTGAATGAGAGGGATCCTTTAGTAAAAACAAAGAGTGTAGGTTTTTAATAATAATTGTGCGAGTCCGTTTGATGTGATTGACAGAGACACTGAGGCTCCGTCTTCATTTGCCATGTCCATCTCAGCTGTCACTTTCCATTTAGGAGCTATTCTTTCTTTAAAAAAACAAACAGACAGCGGTGACTTGTTGTAGGCATCTGCCCTCTGACACTGCCTGCATTTTTTCTTATTGAACACAAATGAATACTGATGTTTTTTTAACTGTTTATTTTCATTTTAAATACTGATGTTTTTAATCAGCAGCGAATATTGCGCCTCAACACGTGTATTTCGGTTTATTCAAGGCATTCATTTTGTTATTCTACAGTATTGTTGTTTTATAGCTATTTGTTAATGTAAATAACCCAATGTGTGTTCTTTGAAAGTGAAAAGGATATTGTGTTTACTTTCATTGCAGTAGTTTATACTGTATGTCTCAAGTGTCATTTGGCTTGGCTTCCTATTTTGTATGGAAATGCTTTTATTTTAAACGAGAGTTAGCGATGTTGACAGGAAGTTGTTGTTGCTATGGAAACAACGTGATGGAGAAATGGAGCGGAGATTACGGAGAAAAGTAATATCTACATATAAAGACGGAGAAAGTAAAGGATAATGTTTATGGTTAAGTGTTAGCACCCCCTGAAGAGGCACAAGTGCTGCACTGCGGCTGCCTAAAAAAATAAATATCCGAATAACGAAATTGAAAACTGAATAGTAGGCCAACGACTGGATATTCTGGTACAGCCCTACAGATTACCATGTTATATTTATTAAAGAAGACCACTCCCATGTCACTGTGTGTTTCAGCTTTTACACCAGTTTAATTGTATCACACTTGAGTAAGCTAATGTGTGCTCAGTGAATGTCAGTGAGCCGCGCAATGTGCCAAGTGCTGCCAATGGTGCCGGCTGCAGAAGGGCATCAGGTTGACCAGCTTGAGCAAATGAGCCTGCCAACTGACAATACAGAGAGGGGGGGGCGGGGAGAGAGAGGAGTTAATTCCGGACAGTGAGACGGAGAAAGGGCACTCCAGGTTACTGCAAGCAAAGCTCAGTGGGAAAGAGGCCCATCCCATAATACACATCCGGGTCTATGGTTGAGTCGTTACAAATGTGTATCCTTTACAACATCCAGGGTGTGTGTGAGCTGGTGCCTGAGCCTCCAGCAGTGACAGATGTTGGCGCCCCCAGCCTCTCAATGCTTTCTGTATCACACAGATGTAGCAGAGAGGAGGAGGGGGGTCTTATGTCTGTGGAAAGTTGAGCAACATGTTTAAAGCTTTATAACTTTTTAAAAGGGTTTGCCCTGACTGAATGGATCCCATTTGTTGTGGATTATAGTACACCTTTTTGAATTGATTTGACCTTCTTTTATTTTGTGCATAACGACAACTATCCAACGGGCTCTAATTTTCAGAAATTAGGTTTGTATTTCAGGACCAGAAAAAACGTATTGAGTTTAAGTCATTTCTAAACTGAACTGAAATTTAAGTTTTTGTATTTGGGGGAGAGCTGTTGATTGATACTATCTTAGACCATAATAATATCATACAACATCAGAGGTGGGAAGTAGTGTAGTACAAATACTTTTGTACTGTACTTACAGTAAGTACATTTTTCTGGTATCAGTACTTTACTCCACTACTTATTTTTTCGACTTTTTACTTTGACTTCTTACATTTTGAACACAAACACGTGTACCTTCTACATCCTACATGTTGAACCCAAATTCCTGTACTTTCTACTTCTTACATTTTCCAAACAGGTTGGTTACTTTAGTTTGAATGTGTGTTTGGTGGCGTGATCATTATTAGTTAGTCATTGCGTGCCTATTGATTTGAATACGATCCGTTTATCCATCATTTCCTGGTCTTCTCTAAAGAAGAGAGACCAATGAAAACGTTGTCATGTTGCCGTTGTTCAGCATGGAAACATTCATTAGCTAACAATGACATTAGTGTTCTATTAATATAAAGTTAGGTGAGGTACTCTTTAAAACAGCTGGTAGTTATGGGTACTTTTTACTTAAGTACATTTCAAAGCCCATACTTCTTTACTTTTACTTGAGTAAATAAGTCAGTACTTCTACTTTTACCAGAGTATTTTTAAACACGATGTGTGTACTTTTGCCATCTCTGTACAACATTGAGAGTAAGTTTATGGCAAATGTTCTATTCTACAACAATATGGTGTGATACAGTGGTGCTCAACTTATGGCCCGTGGCCCAGCAGGCAGGGTGTCATACGGATGTTTCTTTTAATTAATCACATGAAAACTATTTGCTTCATAATGGTCCTTTTTATGTACTGTTCTCGTTAATGAGGTGCCAGAGTTTAAAAATAGACAAAGAGAGCTTGTTTACAGTGCAATCAAAACTTGTGCCAAGTAAATGTAGTTAATATTTAATATTTGTATGTTAATGTCAGATGATTTGTAAATAAATTAAGAAAGATGAAACATTTACTTTTTCCTGTCTCTAAGGACTTCAGTTCAGCTGAACACTAGGTAAAAGTTGAGATCCTTTTCAGCAGCTGATGATGCTCAGGAGAAGTGGGCGTCTGTGTGCTCTTCTTAATGAAACAAAGAATCAGCCAGTCCAAGGCCACATTGCCAGTAATGACAGGTAGTGTCTCTGATGTGTAGAATGTGTCATACAGAGACAATGGACCCACGTTCTGCTGCTTTAAGGAAAGAGCAAATTAGTTGACCAATTCTGGCACAGGTTTTTTAAGGTAATTAAAGATGGCAGCCAATCAAAGTTCAGCTTCAACAAATGAGCATGGTTTCACACCCACCTCTGCTCCGGGTCAGATGGGATGTTTATATCGGTGGAAGTCTTGTTTATCTCTTTTTCAGACAAATGCAAAGTATATTGATTTTTATTTTTGGTTTTCTAAAATAGGACATCCATCACTCAGGCTCAGCATACATCCCTGAACCCTCTGCCCACACTGCTCTCCAGACTTCTTTAAACACTACTGAAAATACCAATTAGGAACAAAATATAAAGCAAGTATATCAACCACAAAAAGAAAGTTTGCGTGTGGGAGAGAAAAACAAGGATTTGAGTCTTTGCAGACCATTTATATGCACAACACTACACTACAGGTAAGGGATAACCCAAAAAGCATAATAGAGCCTCTTTTAAAGATTTTTGTAAAAACTTTTCTTAGACGAGGAGATATAAATCATGTTCTAGCTTATCATCAAAAAGACTGGAGGCAGGGGAGGCAGCTAGCAAGAAGCTAAAACGACTTGATAACTTATTTATTTATATTTCTTTGTATGTACGGGTTGATCAAAAAAGGTAATGCCTAATTTGATACAACTTCCCAATGTTGTACTAATAACAGGTGAAGGAAACAGTGTTCAATTGGTACACTTCCAATTAGACATAAAAATACATTTCTAAGTGACCATCTCTCCATTGTTGGACAAACATGTTCAAATCTGTCTAAAAAGAAACAAGCCGTTTGAATTTCCAAATGTAATAAAAATATGTAATTTCTTAGGCTTAAATTGACCCCTTTTTCAAATGTCTCTGAAAATCCGTAACACCTTATTATAATAATAATAATAATAATAATACATTACATTCATATAGCACTTTTCCTGATGCTCAAAGCACTTAAAGAAGAAAAAATGTAAATTGCCGCGAAGGCTGTCTTATAGAGCTCAGTTTACTTTCTTAACAGTATGAGAGTGGTATCGTTAAATCTCGTTGTGGCGTATCAAAATATATTGTGACTTCAATTATTAGCAAATGTTATTAACAGCATTTTAAAATAGAGAAACTCTATCATTGTATCACATTTTTTTAAAGTCTCCAAAAGTCTCCAGTGCTGTTCAGAGATATCTTTGCGTGTTATTCTTCCTGACAAATTAGACGCAACGCGGGAAGCCAATAACTGTGATAATTAAAACTCTCCTTTTCATTCATGCCGTCTCGCCCGCCCCTCCCTCTCTCCCCCTGTGTTGATCTAACACGATACTCCCCACGCTGCTGAAAACTGCCAATACACATATCTAATTCCTGCACCACCACAAGCCAGTGGCATGACGCTGCATCCACTACTTGTGCTGACCAATCGGATGCTGCCTGTCCCCGGCGCTCTGCAAATGAGAGCGCGGGAGCAGGACTGTGGCTAGGAGGAGGAAGAGGAAGACCGCAGCAACAGTCCCAAGGCCACGTGCATACTCACTGAACTGTGTGTGCGTGCGCGTGTCCGTGCGCGTGCGCATGTCCGTGCGCATGTCCTTGCGTGTGTGTGTGTGGTTTTAATGTGTGTTCAGATAAGGGTTTATTATAAGTAGTTAAACAGGTGTCTGATGTTTTCTTTTCAGACTCACAGGCTAGTTTTAAATTGAAACGCATGTTCAGGCGTAGTTGATTATTAGTAAAAGTACCCGAATTCTTCATTATAAGCTAAGATTCAAAGGCTTTATTGTTGTATGCACAACAGTAACAAAGTAGTTGTTGGCTATGAAGATCTGAGGCTATTTCTAAGTATTTTATGCCTATACTTAAGGCATACAAATGAATTAAGAAGTAATTCATTGCAATAATTGGTGAAATTGGCACAATGGAGCAAGTAATTCAAGGAGATATAATAGTGCATTTCTACTGATCATAATTCCATTGTTGAGGTATACTAAAATAGATTTATATTGTGCAATGTTCCAAATTCACATTGGTTTCTCATACAGCATCTCTCTATAGTATGTGTATTCACTCTCTGTCCTAAACGGCTTGTTGGAGCTCCTGCACCCCCCTCCTTGTGAGCCCAGTGGCCGTCTGCGAGACACAGAAAAACCCAGCCTGAAACCAGCCCGAGCACACACACACACGTGCAGCCTGGCTGGGAGTTTGTGTGTGCTCACACACAGCCTCGCCGCGTCGCGACATTTCAGGGAGGAGAAATCGGCGGAGCTGCAGCTGAGAAAAGATTATGTGTGTGTGTGTGTGTGTGTGTGTGTGAGAGGAAGTCCGCGGATTGGTCAATTTGGACCAATCCAGGGACTTAACGTAACGGCTCCACAGATTGGTCCATTTGGGTATGGGCACGTCACTGTACCCAGGAAGAAAACAATTGAAAAAGAGAAATCTCCAACGAGGCGTTCTGGGGCAGCATAGACAGGTATTTTCTGTGTTAGAGTTTTACTCGCTACAGGGTGTACTTTGAGGGTTTGTGACTTTGCAGACCTTTTTATATGCATAAAAGCTACATAACACACAAGGGGACGGGTAATAACCGGAAAAGCATGACATGAGACCTTTAAAGGAAAATAATTTCTAAACCCTGTTTTCACAATTTACTTTGATATAAAATAACTTGAACATGAACATTATGTATAAAAAAAAAACATAGGATTTATTTATATAATTGAATTAACAAGGTTAATGGTTAAAATACACCAAAAATGTCTTTCAGTTGGAAACCAACAAAAGTTTCCAATGTTAAAGTTCAACATTTTGTTGAAAAGGACATAAATAAACGGAACAGTCGTAATTCCTACACCAGCATTTTCTGTAATCAATGATACTGTCTTGAATTGTACTGTATTACTTGAGTAAGTTTACTCTGAACCTACATTTCTGGATGTTTGAAAATGTTAACAAAATAGTAATGTTGCCATACAGGGAAGAAAATGATCAAATATCCAACACTGATACACCTCTATCAGCTGTAAGGTCATTTAGAGTTTGCACACAGAGCTTCTCCTCTTTGAGATTCTCCAATCCACCCAGGCAGCAGTATTGCAGTATGCCCAATCCACTCGCCTCCGCCTGACAAACAAAAAACAGACATAAAAGATGCATAAAATAAAGTCAAAGAGAATGTTGGGGATCTCAAAGAATAAACAACAGGCAATAACTGAAAAGAAGATCACAGGAATAAAATATTTAATCAAAATAGAGATGCAGCTGAGGGGGGATGCATATGGACACCACTCAGTGAGACAACTGCGTAAAAAATAACAAAACAAAAAATAGTAATAATCACACAGACACACAGGTTGCTGGGTACTGTATTTTAGCTGGGGCTGAAGGCCTGAGTGAACAGATGGTGTTTGAGTTTTTGTTTGAAAGTGTCCAGAGTCGGCATTCCTGATAGCAGAGGGGAGAGAATTCCAGAGGCTGGGGGCTGCGACACTGAAGGCTCTGTCGCCAAAGGATTTCAGCTTTTTGATTTCAATCGGTGGCTATGGGGAGGTCATTGGTTATTTTGATGAGGGCAGTCTCTCTGCTGTGGTTGGATCTGAAGCCTGATTGGAAGGGTTCGTAGAGCTCATGGTTGGACATATGATGGTGGAGTTGGGCAGCAACAGCTCTTTCCATGATCTTGCTGAGGAAAGGAAGGTTGGAGATCGGCCGGTAGTTGCTGGGGTCCTCAGGGTCAAGACCAGGTTTTTTAATGATGGGGTTGACAGCTGCTATCTTGAAGACGGCGGGAACCTTGCCTGATTCCAGGGAGGAGTTGATTATATTAACAATGGTGGAGCAGAGGATGGGTAGGCAAGTCTTGACCAGGGCAGAGGCCATGGGGTCGAGGGAGCAGGTTGCAGCCTTAGGTTTCGAGACAAGTTTGGCAACCTGAAGGGCATCCACTGGTGCAAAGGAGGAGAGACAGCATTGAGGCAGGTGTGAGGTAGGGAGAACAGTGACCAGAGGTGGCGTTGCATGTGAATAAGACGGGGCAGGGGCCCGGATTTCCTGGTGTATGGAGTTGACTTTGTCCTCGAAGAAGTCAAGGAACCTGGTGCAGAGCTCGGGGGCGTCTGCTGGGTTGGGGTGTTCAATTGGGCGGAGTAGGCGGTTTATGGTGGAGAAGAGCATACGGGGGTGGTTTTGCTGGTTACTGATGAGAGAGGATTAGTATTGTCCCTTAGCTTTTGAGAGAGCTTCCTTGTATGATCTGACAAGCTCTCTGTAAGCCTCCAGATGTAGTGTGAGGCCAGATTTTCTGTGGAGCCGCTCTAGTTGGCGGCCAGAGGCCTCTGGCAACAATTATGTGTTGTATTTTATTGCCCGGAGCATTAAAACACCTATATCTGTCACTTTAAAGAAAAAAGTGAAACATAAACACTGCCAATAATCCGAGGCGTCAACATAACTTATGCAGTGGAGGTAATAATAGAGTGCAGGTTATGACTTTTAACTTCATTTGACTTTTTAATGTGCTTTGTGGCTGTCCTATAGCTGCTTCTCTCCCCACTTTGATCTTAAGGTTTAAAGCCTCATTGGTCAGAAGTGCCACATAACACTGAATTGCCGCTCTGGCATTTAGCAAGGGCAGATGAGCGTAATGCGGCGTTCAGCTCCATACATCATTATGCGGAGGTGTCCGACAGCGGGCGGAGAGGTCCAGCCGTATTTCATTAGGCTCTGGATGCAACAGAAGGCCTCATTAACATGCATGGCCACAGGTTGTTGTTGCCCTCTCTTCCTCACTGTGTGTGTCAGCTTCAGTCCGACAGCCTCACAGGCCACTGACTCATTCCTATTAAGCTTAAGCTAGTCCACAGTTGTCCAATTGTTTTGTTATGATTGCCTGCCTCGGAGACCGCAGGAACTGAAATCCCTGCAATCCATTTCAAATAGTAATTTGATACAAGTCTGATGGATGGTGTGAAGACGGAGAGAGAATGTTGACAACAGATGATCCTCTGGAGATAACTCCCACGGGATTATAACTCATCTCCTCATGGTGTTACATGTGAACCTAATGAGTGCTGATCCGTGTTAAGGATGCCTTATTAGAGTTTATAATTCACAACGGATCAACAAGGTTTGTAAAATAATTGACTAGGTGACAGGGCTGGGTATTAAACTTCAATTAGTTTTTGTTGCATGACTTAAATGTTCCATGATTTACATTGATCAGTATTTATTTTCTTTCTTTGATTGGATTACACATTACAAACCAACATTTTCCAAATGTTATAATAGACTGGTCTGACTGATGGTGGGTTTCAAACCCAAATAGTCCTCATAGTAAGGTTTTGAAGACAGTATCATCTTGGTATCAGACCTTGGGTATTGTACCATCACTTGTTTATGCATTGAAAAATATACCAAACCATAGTGCAGACAGAATTAATCGTAAAAATGAGCTGAAAGGCACTAAATGGTCCTATAGCGCTAAGGGGAACGGCAGTTTGGTAGTATTTACTGCGAGTTTGTTGATTTAAGCAACACTTTTCATCTACTAGCATTTGTATTTGTACTGCAAATACAACTGTTACAAGGTGTTCTGTAGAGAGTATGATTCAAAACAATGAGCTGAAAGACACTAAACAATACTAGAGAGCTGAAGGGAACGCCAGAGTTTGGAGATGTTCCTCTGTAAATTTGTCACTGAGAGCAACACCTTTTATCTTAGCTTGGGTATAGTACCAGCACTTGAGATCGTCCCAGCATTTTTGTTTGTACTGAAAAATCCAAACCATATCACAAATTGCTGCAGACAGGATGATTCAAAACAATGAGCTAAAAGACACTTAACTAAGAGGAACTATACGTTTGTCACTACAAAAAATACCTTTCATTTGATCTAATCTTATTTGAATCCTATACAAATGATGTGTGGCACTCAGAGATTGCAAACCTCCGCCAAGACCAATGGTGCATGCACGTGCTCCTCAGGGCTTTAAGTCATAATGTATAAACAGTGTTGGGACAAAGAAGAGGTGTTGTGTTATAGTGCTCAGAGCTTTTAAATAACACATTGAAAGCTTTTTCTGATTACTTCTTCCGACACCTGCATTTTCTTCAAACTGGAACAATTTCAGCGATTACTCTGACACAACATGAATGCAGCACAAATGCCCTACCTCTCAATGTGAAAAAGTCGAAAATAATACACCCTATGATTTAGATACGCACCAAATGCTTTCTTTCGTAGCCCTTTCTCCACCCTTCCACCAAGTTTAATAAAAACCAGGTCAGTCATTTCTCTGTAATCTTGTTTAAAACAGACAAACCATGCCGAAAACAAAACATTGGCAGGGCAATGATATATGCAATTCACAAGGATAACATCATCAGCCTACCTTAAATACCTCACAACAGCTTGATAAGAGATTTGAGATCTTTGAACATTATTAGTCACTGATAATGTTTCTTTACCCGAAGGGAACATGTTGTAACCCCTGCATGTTCCCACTAAATTGGGCTCCTTTGTAATAAATGAATGTGATAAGGTTTTCCTTCTCTTCATTCATTTTGAACATAACGTAAGCAGCATTGAGAGTATCGGGACTGGAAGGCATCATTACTGTCAGACGGGTCATTGTGCTGCCAGCACTGTAACAGAGGATGACGTCAACCCAGCTTTTCCCTATAAGTCTTTATATAGCGCAGCACCCTATCTGCTGCTATATGTAAACACCAATTCCCTGAAAAAAATGTATTTGGTAGCTCCAAGGCTGGCAATGGGAAGCGAAGCAAAGAGGAGGAATGGAAGGCGAAGCATACGCAGCCTCCTTTTTTTTCTAGGTCTAATCCCCCTTAGTGGAGAGAGCGATAAGCGTGCTTTGACTTAGCCCCACATTTGCCATTGTTTATGCATCCTTTGCCAAACCACGTGGATCCCAGTAGAGTCGGATAATCTTAGTGATGCCAGTTTGGCAGGGCTGCAAATACACCAGCGCCTCCTGGCCCAGGTCAAATCGCAACAGCGGGGTAGAAAACAAAATGCCTCCGCGTCTGTTTGCCTTGTTTGTTTTTTACTCCCCCTATTCATCTTTGTGTAAGCATTTGCTCATAGATAGGGATCTGTCAAATCTGCTGGCTTTGGTGACACGTGCCTCTTACTGCTCTCTGGTGATCAGGAGATCTTTGCAGGGGAGATGGAGAGTGGTGCAATCACGGCTCCCAATGACGCTTATTTACCATGAGTGAAACAATAATGTTAACCAATAGCGTCACGAGAAGCTAGTACCTCACTGTGACAGGAAAGCCTTCTAATGTTATTGCCATTTCCCATCAGGGCCTTTTTCTGGGTAACACAGTTGAGAAGGGTGTGTTTGTGTCTTGGTGTTCTCACAGATATCATCAGTTAGGTGGTGAGAGTCTGCACTTTCTAACACTTCATACTCGTAGCTTAATGCAGGATTTGTGAGTTCTCTACATACAGTCAATTCCTATAAATGTTTTACCTAACGTACTAATCGCACTCCAAACATTTTTATTCAGATTGACTGTGCGACTCTGAGTAATATAGCTTGCACAATTTAAAATCGCACTAAAACGGTGCTCTTTGTGTCGCTATGTGTAAATAGGTTTGAATCAACATTGTTGTTTTTGTTCCTTTCTTCATATAGTATACACTTGAGAAGTTAATGGAAACCTGCTAACAAATGTTCTCACGATAGATAAGTGATCATATTTGTTTTTAACTCAATTAACAGCAATGATAAACGTACCTGTTTCAGTTATGTTGTGTGTGCACAGTTGGGATTTACATTAGAAAGGACCAGACTTGGGGAGTTTCAGAATACATGTAACGAGATGATGTAATCAGGACAAAAACCAAAAAAAATCATCATTATCCAAGAGTCCTCATCTGATTTAAAGAGGCATTCACAGGTAAATGCCTTTTTTTAAATGGTAAATGATCATATTTTTCTAATGTTAGTATTAGGTAGGCCTACACCTGAATTTGCTTTTTCTTTTAATATTTCACTTTCATTCTTCCTCTCTTTTAATGCAGTAGGTGGACACCTGATTTGTTGAACAAAAATACAGTCCGCTTTAATTAATGTTCTAAACTGAAATGGCATTTGCAATTTATTGGCATTGCATTTGAAATTGAGGTAATCCAAAAGTAACGGAATGTACTTAAAGAAAGGTTACTGATTAAATTGACTTACAGTTAAGTAGTCATTATGACTGAATATACATTTTTAAAGTAACCTGCACAACCTTAAAAGGGGTACATTTGCCACAAGTCAGCTGTTAGCTGCGTCCCTACTTCCTAATGGGGCCTCAGGGAACAAATGATTGGAACAAGAAGGGCCTCATGTACAGCATTTATCAAATTCTTGTCATGCAGTTGACAAGTGACCGCTGTCCCCTCATTGGTCCAACAAGGTGATCCGTGACCAGGACATTGTTACCAGAGTAGCCCGAGGCAGTTGGAAGTGTTGGCACCATGCAGCCAGTAAGTGGAAGAAAACGCTGACCCGACAGTAAATATACTGCAGCAAGAAACATTTTAAATAAGCTTCATAGTACAAAAAGTTTACAGCGGGGAGCTTAAGGTGGATTGTTTGAGGACCGTGAGGAAAAACAACAACTATCCTCAGCTGTTAGACCAGACATCAGGGTACAGTAGCGGTGCCAGTTCACTCCAGTGAGCACTGTTACCAATGGTCAGTTGATAATGTTATTAAGTCAGTAATTACAATTTAGAGTCCACTGTGGATGTTAATAGCAAGAGTAGGTAATGCTTCTTTTTTAGAGTGATTTAAGACTATGTAACAACCAACCATCCTATTTCAAAAAGTATAGTTTAAAGCGGCGGGTTGTGCCTTTCCTGTTGTGTGTTTGTGTAGCCAGCTATCCAATCAGAGCAGACTGTGCTCTGGTTTCAGACAGAGAGTGACAAGGGGTGCTGCAGCACAGGCAGTATGATTACAAAAAATAGAGAGCTTCTCGAACATTAAAGCTTGGAAACATGTCATAGAGGCTCAAAATACAAATATGAACCTGAAAATGAGCATAACATGTCTAAATATGTATATATTGTTGTACAGTTGTAATCACAGTTTATGTAAATGATGCAGCATTCGGGCAGATTGACATTGCTTCTGTTTCCATTTCACTGATGCCGTTTGGCCTTGTACTGTAGCTCAGTGAAACAGAGCTAGGAGAGGGGCTTCTGCTCTACTGATGAGACAGTAATTAGTACCAACTCCTAAGGGAGTGCAGATAGACTTCACACAGCTTGACACACTCTCTCTCTCCCCCCCCCTTTTCTCTCACTCTGTCTCTCTTTCTGTCCCTCTCTCGTCCTTCGTAGCTATTAACAGCAGTTCTCACTCATTCTCCAACCTCATTATGTTCCATCCAAACAAACAGATTGTTTCCTTAAAATTAGCACAATCTGGATAACTAGCTAACTTTGTCGGCCTTTCTGTCACTTAGTGAAAACTTTTAATACCTGCAAATCAGTAAGCAAAATATATGTATTTATCTTAAGGGGCCCTATATGCCTCCATTGGACTCCATTGTTTACTTCCGTAACATAGTGACATCGCTATGTAACACTGGTGCTTCTTTTGGCTAGCAATCCAACACACTGTACGTAATTGGCTAAGGCACGGGACATCTCTTAGCGATTGACTAATCACAACAGAGCTGGCCAGCTAACCAATCAGAGCAGACTGGGCTCTGGTTTCAGACAGAGGGGGGGAAAAAAAATAAAGAGCTTTTTGAATATTAAAGCATGGAGACATGTCAGAGTAGAGACAAAATACAAATATGAACCTGAAAATGAGCATCATAGGGCCCCTTTAAACACTTTTAACGAGCACCGGAGTCGATTCTGGGTTTTTTGGGAGGGTTTTTTTGCCAAATATATTCGTAGGAAAAAGGCCAGCGAGTGTGTTTATTTATACTTTTTTTGGAACACTTCTGTTAAGCAGAACATAATTTCTGTCTTGTTTTTATTCACAGCTCAGTCTACCCTGTTCGTCTCCTCCACCGGACTGTTTGGTTCGATCGATTTCAAAAGGATACACACACAGTGACAGACAGCATTTCCATGGAGATTATGCATTTTCATTAGCCAGCTAGAAACTATGTCATGTGTGCTGCTTTGGTCCGTCAGGGGATGGGCACTTGGGTTCAATGGCCAGAAAATATTGTGTTCGCTTCAGCAGTTTTGCTGGAATGATTGAAAGTGTGTGCGAGGGAGCGGAGTGCTGAGAATCTCGTATTGCTGTTTCAGGACTTTTGCAGATAGTGTTCCAGGAGCCATTTCTCCCTTTATTTGACTCCCAAGTTTTTACAGGAGCGGCCAAATATGATCTTGTTTTTTCCCTTTCTGTCATGAGGTGTACATTTTACGGTGTGTTATACATGAGAACACATGTAAGTGGATAGACCTGCTGCTGAGTGTTTTTGGATTACCTGTTCAGATTAGCCCAGTGGAGTCTTTTATAAACTGCAAACCCAGGATCTGGTCAACCTTTTAATAGGCTTTGAGGAGTTGTCGTAGGCAGATTTGATTTGACCTAGCTCAGCCTTTGATACACTTTACATAAGCACTCTACTTCCAAAGCCTTTTCCAACTGAAGAGTGTTCAAGGAAAACCATTCATTCTAAACTGGGGATTTCATTAAGAAACGCTGTTTCTGGACTACAGTGTGAGAGTCGTGAAGTCTGACTCAAACAATGAAAACTACTTTATATAGAGAAAAATACAGAATGTAAACACCCCGAATGGAAATTGCAAAATAATGCAGACTATAAATAGTGTCAACAGGGTTTGAAATCAGATTATTGACCTTGTTAGAAACTCACAAAAAAGATTTATAATTTGGAAAACGTAATCCTAACGAGGGGCATACAGTAGGGCTGCTGTAGATCTCTGATTTAGAGGGTTGCCTGAACATGCAGATGTTTTAAAGTGATACAAAATAATCTTGATTTCAATTTAATCTGTTCGTAAGAAGTCTATGGAAAAGTTACCCTTCTTCTCATTTGACATATTACCTGCGAAAATGATTCCTAATGATGAGAATGGCTAGTGTTAAGTCTTCGTCAATTCAGTATTACCATAAACCAAGATGGCGGAGGCCGAAAAGCCAAATTCAAGGCTTTAACAGAAGTCTTCAAACAAATGGGTGATGTCATAAGTTGCTTTCACACCAGAGTACTTTTACCATACTTTTCCCAGAAATAGTTCCGATAGTTCCTGGGATGTTGCGTTGACACCAAAAATATCATTTTTTACGGGAACCTTTTCACCCCTTGCTAGAGAGCATTGACTAAAAAGGGGAGAAAAAGGTTCCAATTTCTGATTGGCTGGGCAAATTGCAAACCACGCCCCGTAAAACTCTGAAAGGTTTTTGTGAAGCCATTTTATTTCCCTGCATTAGCATTATTAGCATTAGCCCAGCGCACAAACGGAGAGAAACTAACTTATGGCAACACAAAATAAAACGTAGGATCGGTGGAGTGATGAGGAGGTGTTGGCGCTTGTGGCGATTTACTGCCTCCCAAATTCCCGGACTACGGTGGGCTCCGGGACTTCGGGTGGCAGTATACGCTGTGAAGTTGTTTGCGGCCTGCCAGTAAACATCAGCGGCTTCATTTGCGTAATCCTCCCTCAGGGACTTATTCCGGTGTGAACGTGATTTACTAGATAGTTCCGGGGAAATAGTAATAGAAAAGTACTTGGTGTGAAAGTGCCTATTGCGACTAGGTGGCTAAAACAGCTGAAAATAAAGTTATAGTTGTCCATTTAAGATTAAATTAAAGCACTTTTCTTAAACATTTTCACCACAACAAGCTGCTTTACCTTTGCTCCAGAATTTCTTATTCAGGTTGTTTCTCAGAGATTTGTCTCCATCAGGAGCTTACTTCTCTCCTCCTGCTGTCCCTCCAGCAGCTTTATCCCTGTTTACTGCAGAGAAGGCTCAGCACTGAGCGCCGAGCGATGCTAATGAATTCACCCTTAACAAGGGTGTGATTAGCCTATTGATTCTTTCCTCCAACTTCCTTGCCGCTGCAAAAATGGGCTTGGCCGATTACATTTCTGTGACACTGCACATTGACACCAACAACCCCAGATGCAAATGTCTGTGATTGGTCTGCCTTTGCACGTTAAAGATCACGCAACATTTCCCACCGCTGTGTATTCCCAATGGCACTTGTAATGGTTTTCAATTTCACAGACATAACATTAACGTGTTGTGCTTCCATGGTTTCCTTGTCTTCCTGCAGACTGAAGCAGAAGTCACAGTCCGTCGATATTGCCACTCAAGGTTTCTCTCCAACCCTGGTGCCAGCCTCACCCCCCAACAAGGCTTCACCAACTGTTGCCAAGACAACAGCCGTCCTGGCCGTGCAGGAGAACAACACCAACAACTCCCAGCGCCGCAGCCCCCGGTGTGGGGAGCTGAAGAGGGGCTACACCATAGGTAAGAGACCCCACGAGGGTTCTGTCTGTCTGTCTGTCTGTCTGTCTGTCTGTCTGTCTGTCTGTCTGTCTGTCTGTGGAGGAACTGATGAGGGTAAATCTATGGGGTTATGACAACTCAAAAACACTCACAGTTCTTTGCAATTTCCCAACTTGTAAAAATATTTCAACAAACAAACACCTGCTAGAGTTCCAATTCTCAAAATGTAATCAACCACCTTAGAATCAGGGTTTCCTACACATTGACTTTACTTGGGTGGGCCGCCCAAGTATATTTTGCGACCCTTTTTTTTTAATGTATTGTGAACGCAACGCTGAGCAAATGTGGGTCTGCCTCACAGAGGCACTGGCTGTCTACATGATGTGGCCTGCCGATATGGCCACTGTCATACAGATCATAAATCAAAGCCCTTGATTGGTCTCTGTGTGTCATTCAAGCTCGGGATAACCTCAGCTCAGGTGAGGTTAAGGACTCTTGAGTGTTTAGATGGTTAACTTAGTCTAAGTTCTCAGTGGGTCTCAAACGGTTTGGTCACCATTTATGTAAACACATATTTCCATTTGAGAGGGTAGTGATTAGTCAAATATGCATGAATAAATAAATAAAAATGTTAAATAGGTGAAAAAAAGGTAAGATACACTTTTAAAACGTGTTGAGAGTTATAACTAGTCTTTTCTGCTGCCTCAAAGAGGAGCGGGGGGAGACAGGAGAGGCTGATTCAGGAGCCCAGACACACTCACAACTATAAATGAACCAAAAATACATAAATAAACAAGTTTCAGTGTTTTTTCATATTGGATATGTTATTGGTTATGGCCATGATTTTATGATTATTGAAATGTATACAGTTATGTTTCATATAGGTCAGGGGTCGGCAACCCCTGGCACGCACGCGGCACAGTAACCAGTGGCACACTAGGAATAAGTGGAATAAGTGTGCAAAAATATTTAAATTAATTTTCGGATCCTGAACGCGAGACCGCCGCCAGAGCGCATCTCCCCGTTACCTGCAGAAGGAAGCCATGCCCGCAACGCAGCCCCGCTCTCTTTATCTCCAGGTGACTTTCTGCCGCTTTCCTCCGTGGTGCAGTGCTGATCGTTTCACCACGGAGGAAAGCACTTCACTAATTGCAGTACCCATAAGGAGCTGTACAAATGACGCAGTTTTTGCGTGGCTGTGTTTATTTAGTTGAAAGCCCAGTGGCGAACTGCTCATCTCTCATCGAAATAATATGCTACAAAGGAGCGGACTGGCCATCTGTGTGTTGAACTTTCCTGTCGGCTCCCAGACCGTAGTCGAGGAGGGCAGAAGCAACAAGCTTCAGGTTCAATAACCCACTTTAGCTTAAATGACTGGAGAGAGGCGAGCTGTTCTTGGGAGGACGTTGCATTTATTTAGCTGTTCTTCTGTTTCACAAAATACATCACAGACCTCTGTTTTTCTGCTTTCCCGTTTCACTTCCAGAAACATACACACGTTCCCTCACTGTCGCTCTACCATTCACAAACACACATGCACAAGCCGCACCCCTCTCTCTCTCTCTTAAAGGGACAGCGATCTCTTCTCACTCTGCATGACCCTAATATCATGGAGAATCACATGTGTAATATCATGGAGAATCACAGAACGGACGATCGTCCTTATTATTATGCCGTTTAAACCAATTATTTAAATGTGTTTGTTAAATTCGGCATCATGTAAGTTGCGCTGACAGGTCCACACACTGCTTCCCCGCAGCGAGGCTCCCCCGCCCTCCTGCTGATAGTTGACGAGCGTCAAGCTCCTCACCCCCCCGTTGATAATTCTCGATCGTTGGCACGCTGATAACATTTTTTTTTTTAAATGGCACTTCATATCAAAAAGGTTGCCGACCCCTGATCTAGTGCTAGGCAGTTAGCGCTATGTTGGTAGCTGT
>NW_011348203.1:30625-33782 GCF_000735185.1 Notothenia coriiceps
CAGCGTCATACTTCCTGAATGAAAATTAAACTATAATATTAGACAAATATGAAGAAGTTAAACTTTAAACATCCATGACTTAAACACTTATATATGCAGGCAATACCACGCACTTATTTATTTATAAATAAATATATAAATAAATATGAGCACACATTATCTCACAAGCAAAAAAAACCTCCTTAAAACAACAGTCAAGTGTACAGTCCACTGTCAAAGACCCAGATGCCTCAACAGGCCATATCCAAATCTGTTTTTCTAAGTTTTCGAGCAAGGAACACCAACATGTTTGCATTGTCGGGCGGGGGCTCTCCATCTCCAGCTGCCGTGTTTGCTCCCAGCTGGAAAAACGGAATGGGGTGGTTGTGTTTTAGGTGGTTTAAAATGCGTGGTATTGCCTGCTTTTGTCGCTACCTTTTTTAAACCAATGCGACAGACCGCCCGGCTCATTCAAGTCCGTAGGTTCGCCTCGTTGATTTGGTTTGAATCCAAAATACTGCCACACCGGAGAATCGAGATGTGTCGTTAGGTTTTGTAACCAATTCCATTTCACTTTAAATTCCCCGCGAGTAAGTCACACGTTGTCTCCCGCTTGTCGCTATATTATTAATTTGGCTGCTACGCTGCTGCACGTGCACGCGGAGTGTCCTGACCTGGCTGTGTGTCAGCCCCGCCCCTCACAGCGCGCCTGGCAGCCACAGCGCTCCAGGCTAAAATGCTGGTCACATCTTTATGTAACCGGCAATTTATCGAGCTCAGAAAAGTTATCGAGTCCATTTTTATTTATCGTACGATAATTCAATTTATCGATTATCGCGACAGGCCTAGGTGTGTGTCCTCACTTATGTGTCTGCTGCTGCTGCCACACACTGATGAGCTTTCTACAGAGTCATCATGAATCGACTCCACTCCCGAGGCCAGGCATCGACAGCAGGACAGATTGATCTGCAGTCGTCCGCATCAGTTCCGTGGACGATAATCGATAGAGGAAATTGTGGAGTAAAAGCATGGCAGGACAGGTGGAGAGACTGTTGATATTTCAACCTTCTCTCATCATCCATTACCCAGTATTATCAGTGGAGACTGGGCTCTTTTTAATAAAGTGAGGGTCGGAAGTCAGAGTCGCTCAGCCATTAAATGGAACGTGACTTATTGTGCTTTTACGGCTTTTAACTACAAAGTAACAAGCTGTACGGCCTCTAAAGCCTGAGTCGTATCAGTTAATCATTTGGTCGTTGGCCTAGATAAACCCCCCCTCACATCCTGAGTTTCTCCCCATATGACTACAGAAACACTGCTTCTGTCAGTCATTTATGCCGCTGTATCACATAATGAGACATTGATTAGTGACTGTCCCGTCTCTCCACTTCCTATCTAGATGGGACCCAGTGAGCCCTGTGGCATTTCTCTCTCGTCTCACCCAGGCCAGGCTGCTCCTACTGAGCTGATCATGCTAATGTATTCTAATGGGAGAGTAATAATGTGGCGGGCAGCGTACTGTGCTGTCTGCCACACTTCAGAAGGACCTGTCATAAGAGACATGAGAGACATTCACCACCGACATTTTAATAACCCCACCAATGAACCCCCCACCAGGATGGCAACAACCATCATCTGAGGAGGAGCAGTGATTGATGTGTTGATAAGCTGTATTTGAATTACATGTGCCACATATTTATAGTCATTGCACCATCCTCTGACGCCATTTCAATGTATAGTTTGACTTGGTACAGGTAATGATCCTTTGGAAATGTATACACTTTTAGCTAAGTGTGGCGTCAGTTGCATTCATTCATTACCATCATATATCAGAATCGAGTATATTTCAAGGTACATTTACACTTATACTTTGGTGTATGGTGGTTCAAACATAAACAACATAGTGCATGGATTTCAATGTATTGATTCCGCATCATACTTGTGCAACTCTAGCTTGTTCTGTAGACTATATCATCTCAACACCATTTTATAGAAATGCCACTCACAGTACCAACAAACTATAGGGCTTTTTTTCTGTGGTGAAGGAATAATCAGAGAATGTAGTTCCCACTCATATGTTTAGACTTATGGCAGCCACGCTTATCTTTGAAACCTTTTGAAATCCAAGTGTTGTTTTGACACTAAAAAACAAACACCTTTTTAGCATCCATTTCATTTTGGTATTACCACTTAAAGTTAATGAACACAGTGGAGCAGAGGAACAACTTCCAAGGTGCACGTGAATGCAGCATTCATGATCAGTTCGAGGCTTTCTTAAGTCACTCAATTAAGTCCATCTTCAAGGCAATAAACCCCGATCTTATCCTGCTTCCTTTGTTTTGGCGAATTCATCAACATAGTATGTGAGCAGAACACTAACATACAATAACAACAGGTGGGGAAATCTGACGGATTCATGATCAATTTAATTGTTTGGAAGGCTGACTCTATACATATCGGAACCCAAAAATAGTTGTAATTTTCACCCATCGCTAAGTGATTAATTCATACTTTTTATATTATGTTTAGGAACAAATCTATAAACAAACAAAGAACACTTTTTTTTGGTGCAAAAGAGGAAGGAAAAGGAAATGGCCAAGGTGCCTTTGATGCCTTCTCTGCAGCATGGCTTCCTGAAAAGGTGTGACACTTGACACCAGTAGACTTCCAGCACCTCTGTCTGACAGCCTCAAGTCCCACCGCCATGTCTGACCTTTACATCATTGTAGCCGACCTGTAGCCTCCACTCTGGGTCTCAATGAGCTCTACTCGCTAATAAAAGGCCAAACGGAACAACATCTCTGCTGCTCTACACTCATTATGTTCCACCTACGATGAGTGCCTTTGCAAACAGTTTTCTAACACTGTTATTGGGTGTGTGCAGTACTCTTCTATCTCTTTGTTTTCCAAGGCTGACTCATGCTCATGTGCTTGTTCACAGAACATGTGGGTCTAATTCTGCATGTGTTGGCCTGAAGTTGACTTTGGAAACAGTTTTTGACTGTTAGGCAAGCGCTTGCTGGCGGGAGATATGCTGCTGTCCCTCCTGCAGATGTCTTTGTATGAGTGCAAAGAGAGAGCATTCGCAGTATGTCGCTGCAGATAATGGCTTCTAAGAGGAAAGCCGCTGCACTTCTTGCCTCCTTGCATCCCTCCACACCCCCACCCCCACCCCCCC
>NW_011348203.1:34030-34893 GCF_000735185.1 Notothenia coriiceps
CCCCCCGCCCCCACACCATCCTGTTTGTTTCTGCTCTTTCTGCCATTTTGTTCCTCTGCTCCCTCACACATTCCTTCTCTCCTCTTCCCTCTCTGCACCTTGTCTCACACTCTCTCCATCTTCACACCCTCTACCTTGTTATCCTCTAATGTATTTCCCGCGTGTCTGACCGGGGGATATAGGCAGAAGGTAATCTGTCTCAAGGATAGACGGACAGACCAACAGATTGCTACTAACTGTGGCACCAACCTTGGCTGTGGTCTTGAAGAGGCAGACTTATTTTACACACTCAAGAGACAGCAAGAGTCCTTCTTTTGCATTCACTTACAATACAAGGATGAACAGTTCATTTCAACAGCAGGAAAAGGGATTTTTTTTTAATAGAATGGTTAAGCACCTCATCAGTTTTTAATGTAAATACTGAGACATTTTTTATTTACAATCTCCAAAAGAAATGCCTGCCGGTTTCTTCTTTTAATTTAGTTTTTTAAGGGGTCTTTTGTGGTTTTTGTGGTTTTCCTTTCTTGAATGCAACTGACGCCTTAGGCCTTAAAGGGCCCATGTCATGGCCATTTCTACTGATCATATTTCCATTGTTGAGGTCTACTAGAATAGATTTAAATTGTGCAATTTTCCAAAATCACATTGGTTTCTCACACAGCATCTCTGTATAGTATGTATATTCACTCACTGTCCTACACGGCTTGTTGGAGCTCCTGCCCCCTCCCTGTGAGCCCAGTGTGCTCTGATTGGTCAGCCTGCCCACTCTGTTCTGATGAGTCCACCACCGTTACAGCGGAACATCAGTGATTATGTGTTACAATGGCGTTAGCAACCAGAAAATGACACCAGTAATGACAAAC
>NW_011348204.1:0-225 GCF_000735185.1 Notothenia coriiceps
TAGCTGATAATACTTCTGTACTTTTACTTATGTGAGATTTTGTTTGCAGGACTTTTACTTGTAATTAAGTATTTTGAGAATAATGTATTGGTACTTTTACTCAAGTAAAGCATCTGAATACTTCTTCCCCCACTGCTCCTACACTGAAAAAACTGAAACGTTGACTTTGATCAAATATATCATGTCAACAGATTTCCTACCTGTATTGGGTTAGTTGAAAGCAAT
>NW_011348205.1:0-5312 GCF_000735185.1 Notothenia coriiceps
ACTCGCACATCTGGACAAAATGCAAAGACATTTGAACATCCACACACACACACACACACACACACACACACACACACACACACACACACACACACACACACACACACACACACACACACACACACACACACACACACACACACACACACACACACACACACACACACACACACACACACACACACACACACACACACTACACAACACACACACACACACACACACACACACACACACACTACACAACGACACGACACACACACACACAACACACACACACACACACGACACACACACACACACTACACACACACGACACACACACTACACACACACACACACGACGACACGACACACTACACAACACACGACACACACACACACACACACACACACACACGCCCTCTTATTTCAGAAGCCTGACCCATATCCACATTTGAACATCACACACACACACACACACACACACACACACACACACACACACACACACACACACACACACACACACACACACACACACACACACACACACACACACGGTGTTGAAATACACCAGGAGCAATGCTGGCACCCTAACTGGGACGCACTGTAACGGCCCCGAGGCCCCTGGGTTCAGGATGATCAACACGCTGAGCCCAAATAAACATAAACACACACACACACACACACACACACACACACACACACACACACACACACACACACACACAAACAATAATTAACTATAAAATATATTGTTTTTGAAAATGTTGGTGTATTTTTATCTATTATGAAGTGAAATATTCTTTAATAAATTTGATTTAAGAGTAAGACAAAAGTATTTAAGTTATATAGTTAGTTATCAGTTTCTTTAGTTTCTAGATGTGAGAAGAAAACAATATTTGTGAAAATGTGTATTTTTTTAGTTTTCTTAACTAAATGTGAAAATGTCAGTTTGTTTCTGCCCAGCCCTGCGAGCTCATGCTGACTCTAAAACATTAAAACATTGACTTGTGTATGTTTTTGTAGCATGTACTACACGGGTTAGAAATGGCCGTTTTGTAACACATTCCCTTCCTTTCTCCACTCGCTGTGAGACTCATTAATGCTCCGCGCTGACAGCAATGAAGTGTTTCTGAAGAAAAAGCCCCGGAGAGCTTGGACAGTCTCCCATAAAAAGGGAAGCGTGATCATAAAGCTCGGGCCCCCGGGGTGGAGCTACATCTCAAGTTGTATTCCTGGCTGCGCTGTGTTACCTTTTCCGTCTGCTCTGGATATATGAAGGCTGAATTACATGAGCATTTGACTCAAAGAGACAATTAATCACCACGATCACGGTCGCAGAAAGTCCCTCAGAGGAACTGTTATTTTCTTCCCCTTCCACCAGTATTCATCACAAACAGGTGACTAAAACATCTCAAATCTTTCTGTCTGGATGCTTGTTTTTCCCTGATTAGAGTAGATGTTCCTAAAATAAGTGTATTTTTGAAATCAGCCACAGTGTTTTGTCCCTACAGCCCTGAGGCCTGATTTGCTCAAAGCACAAAGCACGATCAAGCGCCTCGTAGCTCTTAAATGGTAATTCTTGTTTATTATAACTTATTTTTCTAGGTTTGGCTATTGTTTTTTATAAAGCTTATGTAACATTGTAATAACCTGTTGAGATCTGTCAATTTAGCGAGATCACAAATTATAAACAAACCAGGTTTAGCCAAATTTGTTTGGAGGAAATTATGGTTGAATTGATGTTTGTTGCTAACATATAACACCGTTAAAAAGACTAACTTCCTGGTTCCACTTTGACCTACTATGCAGTTCTTATACTGTAGGGCTTTCACACCAACGTGATTCTCCATGCTAGAGCTTTTCTGGTTCGGAACCGGTTTTTCTTTTCAGCCCCCGTTTTGTTCACACCGCCCAGAGCCCGACTGGTGCTGCCACTGCTGCGTCATGACGTCACCATTTACTTTGCGGATTTTCTCCCCAGCGGCGTTACGGCGCTCACAACAACAACAACAACAACGGGGGACTGCGTCGGGTCGATGATCGTGTTGCTTTTAATCACACGAAGCCAGATTAAATTAAATAACTACTTCTCCAACCTTATGCTTTTCTCCAGAGTGCCGTGGTTCATTGTTTATTAATGTGTTTCAGTGGCATTTACCGGGTTTAGCTCCGGGTTAGCTCACACAGCAGCGGCCGCTGTAAAGTATTCACTGTCTGACTGTCACACAAGCAGCTGATACATATCCCCAATTCCCCAAGTGAATGTGTGTCAGTCTGAATTGACACAACGCTGTTATTAAGGTTTCTCTGGCATAAAATGGGTGATGTTAGCATAGCAACAGAAGCTAAACTGACTATCTTGACTACTTGTTGTTGCTATCCTATTGTGGCATAAGCCGTTTTCTACAAGCACATTTGACCTTTTCATTATGATTCTACTTGTGATAGTCGGACATGACAACCTGTGCAGCCCATGTATTGATTCCATCCGATAGCTGCTATAATACAAAACAAAACGTCTGCCTGCTCTCCACAACGATCAATAACAGCGAACGGATGGTCAAAGTATGGTACAAATAAACAGAATCACACGAAGCCTGGTTACTGGTTAGTGTTACCTGACTTATTAAAGTGTGTGGTTGCGTTCTAGTCACTTTGCTCAGCACTACTGCTAGTTAACACTTGTATTTGCCGTACCCGCCTTTAACTGTTAACTCAGGTTAATCTCGCCCCCCTCCGACGTAAGCGTGACGTATACGGTTCTTGCTTCTAGACCGACAATTTCTTTTGGTGCTTGAAATGAACCGGATTCCGGAGCTTAGAGGCGGCCCCGCTGAGGTGTGAACAGGAAAAACTGGTGCTTTTCAAGCTCTAGCTCCGAACCGGCCCTGGAACCACATTGGTGTGAAAGCCCCATTAGTGTAGCTTTGCATATACTCAAAATCTAATGGTGCGATGAACAGTTATTTAACGCAATTTGGGTGCAATAACTGAAATGATCTGACTTTTCTTAAGCAATTTGCCAGGTTGTTGCCATACTTGTATCTAGTTGAGTACATTGGGTCTTATTCGCCACACACTTTTAAGAAAAGATTCCCGGCAGTTTTCTAGAAGTTTAAAGACATTCAACTATGTTTCCTTTTTTTCTTTTATCTTACAGTTGCACAACATAGGATTTATTGAGTAAACAGCGTTGGAACCAGCCTCACCGTCTCCAAAGAGCTACAAAGAGTACATTGGTTCTCATTAATGTCATGTAGTTCCAACATGTCGGAAATCTGACGCAGACTATGTTTGTGAATGAAGCCAAATGTTATTCTAACTGAAACAAAACAGTTGGCAAAGTCAGTCAAATAAAACCACGGTTAGAATAAGTCAGTAGTTTTATAAATGATGTTTTAATAGTTATATTTGTTCCTCTTTGTTTAAAAACGTAATTCCTCTAAGTGCTATCAAGAAACCCTGATTCTGACTCTTGCTTTAAGGCCACTTTAGACGAGTCATGATCTGTTTCATCCCGAGGAAAATATTGCATTATCTCAGTGACTAGCTTCTTTCACTTATTATCTCTAAAGACTCATCACATCAGCACAGCCGTATGCATGATAGACTCTCTGCCTCCGGAGTGCATTAATAGTACAAATACTTCGTTACTGTACTTAAGTATTCTGGTATCAATACTTTACTCCACTACTTCTTTTTCTGACCACTTTTTACTTTGACTTCTTACATGTTGAACACAAATACCTGTACTTTCTACTTCTTACATGTTGAACACAAATACCTGTACTTTCTACTTCTTACATGTTGAACACAAATACCTGTACTTTCTACTTCTCTCATTTTCCAAACAGGCTGGTTCCTTTAGTTTGAATGTGTGTTTGGTGGCGTGATCATTATTATTTAGAGTCATTGCGTGCCTATTGATTTGAACACGATCCGTGTATCCATCATTTCCTGGTCTTCTCTAAAGAAGAGGGACCAATGGAAACGTTGTCATGTTGCCGTTGTTCAGCATGGAAACATTCATTAGCTAACAATGACATTATTGTTCTATTAATATAAAGGGAGGTCAGGTACTCTTTAAAACAGCTGCTAGTTATGGGTACTTTTTACTGAAGTACATTTCAAAGCCTCTTTACTTTGACTTAAGAAGTTTAGTCAGTACTTCTACTTTCACCAGAGTATTTTTAAACACGAGTATCTGTAGAAGTAAAAGTAGAAGTACTTGAGTAAAGGATGTGTGTACTTTTGCCATCGGTACTTAGTGGGGAAAGCTGCTGAAACACAGGGGTTGTTGTTCGGTTTAAATTCATCTGAATGCCTGGAAACAATAACATCACAATGTCTGTGATCATGAGGCCACTCTGTGCCAACACGTCTTATTGCTCCTGCCAACATCTTGTGAACATGCAAGTATAATGTCAAAACAATTATAAATGTTCCAGTAAGTTAATCAGGTGGCATTTGTGACAAAAACTGTGATATTCAGAAAACGAAAATGTTGTATTAATACATGTTTAATAATCTCCAAAATAATTTGCCACGCTATCAAGGTTGTTGACTCTCTCTCTACTTCCCTGCAATAATATTTTGAGTGTTACTCATTGGGCAAAAAATAGACAAGACGCACAATAATCAAGACACATTTTATCTGATGGCTTTTTCTTTCTTTCGAATTCCTTAGTGTAAATTATTTTTGCTTTGGTTTAGTAAAAATCTGATGTGAATATCCTTTTTTTTTTGTCGAGACTCTGTAACCTCACCACTAGATGGCACTAGATCCTACACTGTTACACTTAAAGGTCATCTGCTATGCAAAACCCTCTTCTCCATGTCTCCTCTACATCAACATGTGTCCCCTCTTCTCCATGTCTCTTCTACATCAACATGTGTCCCCTCTTCTCCATGTCTCTTCTACATCAACATGTGTCCCCTCTTCTCCATGTCTCTTCTACATCAACATGTGTCCCCTCTTCTTCATGTCTCTTCTACATCAACATGTGTCCCCTCTTCTCTCTGTCTCTTCTACATCAACATGTGTCCCCTCTTCTTCATGTCTCTTCTACATCAACATGTGTCCCCTCTTCTCCATGTCTCTTCTACATCAACATGTGTCCCCTCTTCTTCATGTCTCTTCTACATCAACATGTGTCCCCTCTTCTCCATGTCTCTTCTACATCAACATGTGTCCCCTCTTCTCCATGTCTCTTCTACATCAACATGTGTCCCCTCTTCTCCATGTCTCTTCTACATCAACATGTGTCCCCTCTTCTCCATGTCTCTTCTACATCAACATGTGTCCCCTCTTCTTCATGTCTCTT
>NW_011348205.1:12233-17418 GCF_000735185.1 Notothenia coriiceps
AGCAGATTATTGTTTAATTTGTATTCTGGTGTTTCTTAATCCCTTCCTTTGTACGAATTTACCCAGCTTATCAAACGACACGCGGAGACGAGGTTGGTTTTAAACATCCTCGAAATCTCCAACACACCGCTAAGCTAAAGGTGGCTAATGTTGGGCTATAAAGGAACATCAGCACGGTCACATGACTTCACGTCAGCACCGCTAAGCTAAAGGTGGCTATTGTTGGGCTATTAAGGAATTACAGCAAGGTCACATGACTTCACGTCACCACCGCTAAGCTAAAGGTGGCTAATGTTGGGCTATAAAGGAACTACAGCACGGTCACATGACTTCACGTCACCACCGCTAAGCTAAAGGTGGCTAATGTTGGGCTATAAAGGAACTTCAGCACGGTCACATGACTTCACATAACCACCGCTAAGCTAAAGGTGGCTAATGTTGGGCTATAAAGGAACTACAGCACGGTCACATGACTTCACGTAACCACCGCTAAGCTAAAGGTGGCTATTGTTGGGCTATAAAGGAACTACAGCACGGTCACATGACTTCACGTAACCACCGCTAAGCTAAAGAAGGCTAATGTTGGGCTATAAAGGAACTACAGCAAGGTCACATGACTTCACGTAACCACCGCTAAGCTAAAGGCGTCTAATGTTGGCCGCAATGACGTTTAGTTGTCTCATTTAGACACTTGTTAGCAACCGCAGTTTTTAACACATTAAAAAGCTTTGGACATTCACCAGTGGGGTATTTTCTGTCGTATTTTCTGTCGTAGAACAAAAAATCTCTTAATCTCAGACCTTATTTCAGGCTTCTAACCAAAACAATGTAAAAAAAAACATTGACTTTGAGAGGCGTGAACATTAACTGTTGTTTGTATCCATATCATCTTAAAGAAAATATACCACAACTATATAACACAATACAGGAAAAGTAAAACCCTAAAAAGCACTCACAGCTCAACAAAAGGAGTAATTCACAAAACTGCATCATGTTTGAGATGACAGGAAGCAAAAGTGCTAAAATGCTAACTCATTTCCAGTCTTTAGGACTCATTCCTGCACCCCTCTATAAGCCATCTGTGTCTCAGAGCTCCAGCGTTAAAGTGTGTGTCCATATGTGTGAGTCATAAAAGCCAAAAAGACAGCGAAAGAGAAAGCAGTGAACCTTTGTTCTCCACCTGTGAAGTGGACCTTTACAGGCAGCAGAATAACAGCAGCGCTACATTATCTGCACTTTTCAAAGTGTTCTTCTGGCGTCTGTGAGTGTGTCTGTGAGTGTGATTGTGTGCATTTGTAACTTTTCTTGTCTTGTTTGTTCTATCAGCATGTAAAGTGCATGTGTGTGGTTGTGTGTGTGTTGCAGCCTGAATGTGTGAATGTCTCCCCGGGGATGAGAGTCCATCCAGCAGTGTACTCACTTCCTCTCTCCATCTCCCTCCTACGACTTGTTCTCTCCGTGTTATGAAAGTGACCCATGTGGGTGTTATTGAGAATGAGCGAGCGCAGATCTGTTTATCAGCTGGTGTGTGTGTGTGTGTGTGTGTGTGTGTGTGTGTGTGTGTGTGTGTGTGTGTGTGTGTGTGTGTGTGTGTGTGTGTGTGTGTGTGTCTGAGTTGTTGAAATTGTCCCTTATCCTAATGACCATTCATCTGTAGAGGTGAGGTGGAGACGTCACACCTGTACATTTTATAACAGGTGACCACGCTACAGACACATACAGGAAGTGGCTTTATATCATGGATCCAATATTTCAGTTTAAAATAAAATGACAAGCAAAAGTTTCACCGCATAAGAAAAGAAAAAAACATCTTGTCTGTGACTCGTGAAGGTTGTTCAAACGCTGGCGTGTCCACACACGGAGTTGTGTGTTTCCAACCTTTGGGCTTTTATCGATCCGTTTGCTTTTTCGTTCATTAACAAATGGCCAAAGTCACGCAGCAGAGGATCAGCTCGCTGCGGAAGAACGAGAACTGACAACGACCTTACCTCGGGAACAATGTCGATTAGAGAAGGTTTTAGTTTGTTGTTGCAGCTGACTGCGTTGTGAGCACCCCAGGGCTAGGTGCTTAGCCCACATGACATAAGTGTTGAAAAAACGGTTGACCCGGAAGGGAAAGCTCATAATTCGAGGTATGAAAACACACTTCAGAGAGGAAATGAAGCCTTCAGGTAGCTCCTATAGAAGCTAAATAAAGCACATTTCACATAAGATTTAACTCTTGTTTCCCCCTTTGAGCATTTGAGCGTTGTGTTCTTTGCTGTGTCCAAGTTCAGAGGTGTCAAATTGTGCAATATGCAGATGATACAAACTCTATTGTTGTTGGAACTATTGATAATTGAAAGGGTGTTTTAAATCAATCACTCTCCCAGATGATAGATAATAAATAATGTTGAGGCCACATTGTGATTATGTCCGATCATGGCTTGCATTGTTCATTTATACAAACCTATATTACTTGGTATATTAGAAAAGCCATGTTTAAATGCTAACTTCTGTATATTAGGAAGTTTGTATTTTAAAGCTTGCTGTCCGTTTATCTCAAATATGCATATTATTTTTGTAATACATTATTTAATTTAGAGCCGGTTATATTGCATTCCACTATATCCACTATGTGCAAACATAAAAATAAAATAAAGAATGACGTTGTAAAATGTGAATTAAGAGCAACCTTCATTTGCATTTGACAACATTTGTTTGTCAACAACCAGAGGTGGGAGAAGTACTCAGATCTTGTACTTGAGTAAAAGTAGAAGTACTCAGATCTTGTACTTGAGTAAAAGTATTCAGATCTTGTACTTGAGTAAAAGTACAAGTACTCAGGTCTTGTACTTGAGTAAAAGTAGAAGTACCAGAGTGTAGGAATACTCTGTTACAGTAAAAGTCCTGCATTCAAAATGTTCCTCAAGTAAAAGTAGAAAAAGTATTATCATCAAAATATAGTTAAAGTAGCAACAGTAAAAGTAGTCATGTGCAGATTGGTCCATTTAAGAATAACATATATGGTATGTTTTATAATGATTGATCATGAAAGTGTTCTCAATGCTGGTAAAGGTGCAGCTAGTTTGAATGACTTTGTATACTGCAGGGTAGCTGGTGGATTTACTCCAGGTGGAACTAAAGTCTGATTTAACACTTGATTATATTTCACATCATTCATCCACATCTGAGAAGTAACTAAAGGGATTAAATACTTGTAGTGGAGTAGAAGTACACCATGTACCTCTGAACTGTAGTGGAGTAGAAGTACAAAGTATAGCCACAATGGAAATACTCTAGTAAAGTACTTCAAAAGGATACTAAGTAAATATACTTAGTTACTTTACACCACTGTGTATTAGTAGTATCTGAATAAATTGTCTTGTATTGTCTCCCATGGGAGAATTGCTGCATCACGAACAGACATCACATCGGTCTTTGTCCATTGTAGTAATACAATGCTGCATTGATTAGGAGTCACAGGATCATATTACATTCAAGCTATTTAAAATAAATTTGACTTGCTAATAGGAAACTGGAATTCTCATTACAATATACATGGGAAAATAGAGAGAAATACTGCATTCCTATAAAAGAAAAGGCTTTTGGTTTGCCATCTCTGTAAAAAAAAGGCGATCTATCAAGTAAATGTTGAGATATTTACTGTACAAGTGAAATATTTGAACTTCTGGTAGCACTGGTGGGAAAAGCCAGAGGATCTCCAAACTTGTGGGGATGTTTTATCAGAGGGTCGATAGTACGTGTACCAAATGTTGAGAAAATGCATCCAAATGTACTTGAGATATTAAACAAAAAAGCTAAATGTAAAGTAAATGTAAGCACTGGAGAAAAACGATGAATGCAATATTTGTTGAGGAAATATCCGTCTGAACGGAAGTGGTGGAGCAACATTTGCACTCACTGTTTGCTGTATATACTAAGGTGTGTTCAAGGTATGTATCCTTTAATATGTTGTGTTGCAGAGACTGCAATGAAGAGGTTTCCTCTCCTCGGACACCATGCACCTGCAGGGATTGTGTTGGAAAAAGAGCCGAACACGGTCATATCTGCTGAACAGGAACACCTGAAATCATTCAACTTCCAAAACCCTCACGAGGTAACATACATCTCTGACACTGTTTGAATGACATTAAGTAAATATCTGCAATCGAGTAACGCATGGCATGAGTTTTTATAGTGATGCAAAACAGTCCAAGAGTCCTAATTAAAAGCATTTGAGCGTACAATAATTCACACTTTTCAACTAAAATATCACTCACATTAATGTATTATCCACATACAACCTACACTTTGAAATGTAAGCTTTAGCCCCTTCATGCTACAAACATTTATACAAACAGTATCATACTAACAATACCATAAAAGTGTAAAAATGACTGACACCACAATGCATTTTCTTCTCCTCCCAGACTCCAGTAGAAATACATGTACCGTGGACAGAGTGCAACAAAAGTGATCCTCAGCAGACAGTGAAAGCGGTAAAAAAAATGAAAGCAAAAAGCAGACTGTTAAACGTTGGTGGGATTGGATTGTAAAACCACAATACTCTTTTCATTTAGGATTGCAGCTTTAACATTTATCTTGTCCAGAAGATGGAAGCTAACAAGTTGTTCCTGTGTGGAACCGATCGGCGGAGAACGGCATGCTGTGATATGGTGAGGTTCTGCAGAGAGTATGGTCCTGAGACTGGAGTGACATCACTATGTACGTGATACGCTAAGGGGCGGGACATCTCTAAGTGGGAGAGGACTCTTTAAAGTAGAGACACTACATACTGATATACACCTGAACATCAGCAGGAGAGGACTCTTTAAAGTAGAGACACTACATACTGATATACACCTGAACATCAGCAGGAGAGGACTCTTTAAAGTAGTGGTCTAGAGAGCGCGTTGATGGTTTGGTTTATGGCACGGCTGACTGATGGTTGCGATATTCCTAAATCGTCGGCATTGCAAAGTTGCATTTTCCCTGTTGCTAAATATCGTAGTGTTGCCAAACATTTTATTTCCGGACTAATCGGGTTATTCCTGTTAGTCGGGGATGTTATTGCATCCCGCACTAATTCCACAACAAGTTTGATACCCTCACGATTTAGCCTATATCTCTTGATCAATTCACAGTCTTCCATTGTCTCCAAAACATTTCGTCTCGCAGCCATTTTCAGATTCTTTGTGAATAG
>NW_011348206.1:0-1696 GCF_000735185.1 Notothenia coriiceps
TAATTAATCTTAATTAACGCGTTAAAGTCCCGGCTCTATATATATATATATATATACATATATGTGTGTATCCTGATTTCCCATTTTTCTTTCTGACATTTCTTTACCCTTTTTTCTCCCGGTAACTGCTCTGTATTTTTTCTGCAAATTGCTGTTGAATGCTTGGAAAAAGGAAAAGACGGATGACTCCCCGTGACGCCCGGACTAAACACTGTTTGCTGCTGAAATAGAAAGACTGATGGATGGAGACGATGCAGGAAGATCCCTCCTCTGAGCGACAGGTGGTTTAGGTCTTTATGCAGAGACAGACCTCATTAGAGTCAACACTTGATTTCTTCTCCTCCCCGATCCCCTTCTACATCTCAACAGTTTGATGGGCATCTGAAGCATTTGAGCCCTGAGGGGAGGTCTGGCAGTGAGTATGGGTACCACAACAATGGAGAATCAATTGCTTTTTAAACATAGAAGAAAACAGGTGTCATGGCGACGCTAACAGCTGAGTGGGTTCACTAACATAACAAAAGGAAAAGGCAGCGTTGGTGTTCGTTCACACTTGAAGCTATTTTTAAAATATATTGACTGTTGTCTCTCAGTAGAGAAGACTTGTTAGCGTCATTAAGTTGTTTTTAGTTGCCTCGATTAGACCAAACCTTGCAAATGGCTTGTCTGAAAGTCATCAGTGTTGAAGCTTTCATAGGCCTTTTTATTTAAAGGCTTAGAGAATCACGCTAATTGGATAAAAACAGCAACAGAAGAATATCGTAGATTAACATTATTGGCTCTAAGTTGGTTATTAGGGTTGCTTCCATAAATGCAATTTTATGAATATATATATATGTAAATTGGGGAAATACTGAATCAGGTATGTTGACACATTCGAGGAATTTGTCTTGAAGTTATGGTGCATACAAATTAAAAAATTTTTAAAAAACACAGATAGAAAAGAATTTGAAGAAACTCCAATAACATAAAAAAATATATTACCGATGTGCAACTTCATTTACCTGTATTATTTGATACATTTGTATAATTGCAGGATTATCAACAAAAGTGACGCACACAGCTGGGAGACCAGGGGACACTAAAGAGTGACGCACACAGCTGGGAGACCAGGGGACACTAAAGAGTGACGCACACAGCTGGGAGACCAGGGGACTCTAAAGAGTGACGTACACAGCTGGGAGACCAGGGGACACTAAAGAGTGACGCACACAGCTGGGAGACCAGGGGCACACTAAAGAGTGACGCACACAGCTGGGAGACCAGGGGACACTAAAGAGTGACGCACACAGCTGGGAGACCAGGGGACACTAAAGAGTGACGCACACAGCTGGGAGACCAGGGGACACTAAAGAGTGACGCACACAGCTGGGAGACCAGGGGACAGTAAAGAGTGACGCACACAGCTGGAGACCAGGGGACACTAAAGAGTGACGCACACAAATGGGAGACCAGGGGACACTAAAGAGTGACGCACACAGCTGGGAGACCAGGGGACACTAAAGAGTGTTAAAGGGCAAGAGGAGATACCACTGAGTTAAAGGGCAAGAGGAGATACCCCTGTGTTAAAGGGCAAGAGGAGATACCCCTGTGTTAAAGGGCAAGAGGAGATACCCCTGTGTTAAAGGGCAAGAGGAGATACCCCTGTGTTAAAGTGCAAGAGGAGATACCCCTGAGTTAAAGGGCAAGAGGAGAT
>NW_011348208.1:0-1906 GCF_000735185.1 Notothenia coriiceps
GCGGACCGGCCATAGAGCCCATAGAGTTAAAGGTGTTGGCCGTTAGCTGTAAAAATCCATAGATTAGCCGCACCGTTATATAAGCCGCAGCGTCGAAAAATGGGAAAAAAGGCGCGGCTTATAGTCCGAAAATTACGGTACTTGATGCTCTGTATGTGATGACTACTTCCATTCTGGAGAGGATCACAGATACATGGATCCTGAGATTGAAGCTCAAGCCGGAGACCAGGGAGATTATCCTAACAGTAACTAAATAAGATGTAAAAAGACATATCGTGATGTAAAAGTAAAATACTGAAACCTGTGCTTAAAATGTGAATCATTGTCTCCCCTCAGCAATAGAAAAGTATTTGTACACACCCTGTCAATTCTATTGTGTGCACATTTCCCCTCTTAAATCAAAACTTGTGATTCATCCAAAAAACACAACAAGCTGTATTTTGGCGAGGACCCAAGTGAGGGAGAATAAACTTTGAGGTGCATCGCTTGATGGGTAATGCATCTGGTGGTCACATTTAAATTAACACGTTTATTTAAGAGGAGGTTTTATCATGCCTTACTCAAAGTCTCACTTCACAGGTCATACAAGACGTTTGATTTGGATAAATGCAAGTTTTAGATAAGCTTCTGTTCGTGCAGATTATGTGGTGCAACTTGCTAAGATTTGGTGTGAAAAATAAAATTAAGACACAGAGTTTGCATTTCTTAAAGTCTTGAAGAAGCACTGCAGTGATTTGGTATTTCAGTATATAAATGAGGGACCAAAAAGAGAATAAAAATGAGCTCAACACAAGCCGATATATCCTGACTTTTATTTTCAAGTATGGGTTGTACTTCAAAAACACTTAATCCTACATTTCCCATAATGCAACTCAGTTATGCCTCAGAAGATAGATCAGTTTTCAGTCTAATATAGTCAATGACTTTATTTACTTGGTTTAAATCAATATAATAACTATATTTAAAAATGATTTTTTTTTTTTCTTTGAGTTTTCACAGTTTTTCCTCAAAACATGTGAGAAAATGGGAAGTTTTTTTTAAATGCCATCACTTCTGACAAGCTGCTTTAAAGCTTTAGGTGCTGTAGATGTTAAGGAGTTAAAGACAAGTTATGTTCAAGAGATAACTAAAGGTTATTGTTGAGCCGACTTTCTGGCCTTTGGATGTGCAAATGAATTGAGATTTGTTATTCATTCTTTGCTCCTTCCCTCTGTCGAACAGGTTGTGTGTTTGGTTCAGTTTGTTGGTTCGTTGGTCTGGTTGTCTTGTTCGTGTTATAGTCACGAAATTAATCTATTGATTCGTGTTCACGTGTTTTTAAAAGCAATGTAAATAATAACCGATTAGAAGGAAAAACAGATTTAAAAAAATACAGATTTCAGTATTCTGACACAGAACGATTTTAGAAGCAATGTATTTCTATTAGTAGTATGTTTCCTGCCTGCACCAAATAATAACAAATTAGAAGGAAAAATACATTGAAAAAATACAGATTTCTTCTGAGGCTCTGAGCCTTTCCTCGTGGAGGGCAAAAAAACTCCGACATTATACAATTTAAATTAAGAGGGTTAGGGTAAGATATTGAGTAAGAAAATGTTTTTATGAACCACACAGCTTCTGGTCTTCCAAGACCCGACCGGACAAAAAGACGTGGTGCAGGCACGAAATATACCAAATACTACCAATAGAAATACATTGCTTTTAAAATCATTCTGTGTGACACGAATCAATAGATTAAATAAATGTTGTGACTATAACACGAAATGCCGTGAGACTGGGTTGGAAGAACAGGACAGCACAGATTCACACAGATTCATAAAATCAAAAATAAAGTCAAGATAAAAAAAATAAAAAAAATAATATATATGAAATAAGAAATGAATAAAAATAAAAGTAGAGCATATAT
>NW_011348209.1:0-572 GCF_000735185.1 Notothenia coriiceps
CATGGCTTTGCAAGCATCACGAGCATCTATCGGCATCAAAAGTTGAACAATGTTGCTTAGCATCAGCCAATCAAAATCCCGTTTATGCAAATCCCGCCAGTGCAAGCGCAGCCAATCAAACCGCGTGCAAGCTGGGAGAGCCAGACCGCAGTTCATTTCCTCATATTCCAAACGAGATATTATGGTAGCAAATCACCCGGTTCTTTACGACCAGAACTATTTACCGGGATACAAACCGGAGGAACCAGGCATGGAGGGAGGTGGCAGAGACAGTGGGTCAAACTGGTAGGTTTTTCGCCTGTTTGGAGAGTTTATATCCAGTTTACTTCGTTTTAACATTGCTATTGCTTTGTATGTCGGGGGCGGGACATTCATGTGATTGGTTGTTGGTCGCGTTGCTCGCAAAAAATCGCCAATCTTCAGACACGCCCAGCTTCAAGATTTTTTGATGCCTGTAGTGTAGACGGGCCGTTAAGCTCGTGTTGTGTTCAAGGTCCCTGACCTTGGCCAGGAAAAACAAGCTTGTTTAATTATTTTGCGGTCTAGATTTCTTGAATTTTTTCTTTTTTGCG
>NW_011348210.1:0-1970 GCF_000735185.1 Notothenia coriiceps
CTCCCCTCTTAAAGACCCTCCCCACCCTGCCTTCCTCTTACCTCGTCTGGGGAAGGTGATAAATAGTGACGGGTGGATTTACATCACGTTAATTCACAGACAAAAGATTATACAGTCATTGCGAAGAAGAAAAGACATGATTAACATATTCAAATGATTTGTATAATAATTGATTGAAAAACAAGATAAATATTCCCGTACTAAAGCAAATGCAATACCTTAATGCGGCAGACCAATATACCTATACAATCCTGCATTATACATTCACTTAAGTGAAAGTAAACAGTAATAACTTGAACTTCAGGTATTCAAATGTAAAATGGAGTTTATATTTACTCCCTTATTAGTTGCTGTTGTTAATCTTTACAGCACATGTTTTTGTTTGTAAAATCTTAATCTTGTTTATAACCACACTGAACAAATTAAACAGTGAATTTAATTAATTGTATAATGTCAGCAGGTTTAAGATAATTGTATTACGTTGGTTGAAAGCAATAATATTAAGTTGAACCTATTGTTTTTTATTTAAACATAATATTATCTTATTATCTTAGCTTTCAACTAACCTAATACAATTATGTATTTTCTGTTAACATAATATATTTATTCAAGTCAACATTTCAAATTTTTTTGAGTGCAGTAACTGTAGCTGTGAAATAATTATTTTGAAGTAAAATGAACATTATTTCAGTCTGAAATGTAAGAGTAAAAAGTCATACAGTCTGAGTAAATGTACTTATTTTCCACCCCTGCCTTATGTTTCCTAGAGCACCCCAAAGTTTATAGCAGTTTATTTACACCAGATGATTAACGGACGTGCTTTCCTTCCTGTTGTTGTTTCCTCGCGTTGTTTACAGTGTCACTGGTCTATCCTGGGCTCATCTCCAGGAGAGGGGCTTGGATGACATCATCACACATCCTGCATCATCTCCTGCCAGCTCAGCGGGATAAACACAACCCCAGGTACACAGTGACGCAGAACACACACACGCACACTCACACACCAAGCAGCTTGGCATCTGAGGATCAACGCTGCTGATTTCTTGTCACCTAGTTCAAGTGGTTGCAAGTGAAAGTTGGCTTGACTCAGCTGGCAAAGTGACACTTCTGTGATCGAGTGATGAGATCTAACTGGGCTAAAACTACTACTAATAATAATAATCATAATAAAACTACTATGTGTGAAGTTACCACACACACACACACACACACACACACACACACACACACACACACACACACACACACACACACACACACACACACACACACACACACACACACACACATGCCTTGGGTTTGTTAATCAGGGATACTGCAGCTTGACCAACAACTCCCAGCAGGGTAGGAATACCATAATATCTAGTTTGGTTAGGAAATATTTTGTCCGAGGAACAATTGTAAAATTCTATATTAATATAATTTTAATACGGTTTTATGACAATCATTTAAAAAAAATAGAGTGGCATAATATTGCAATTCTTTTAAAAATAAAATGCTTTCTAAATAAATAAATAAAATCATTAACAATGTAAATATCCTAAATAAATAAAATCTCACAGTATCATCCTCGGGCTAACCATTCTGTTTATTCTGGCTTTAGGTTAACGGTGGGGTAGGTAATTTTGGAGAAACCAGCTCGAGTGCGCTAGAATTTGAAAGTAAGCAGCCGAAAAAAATCTGCCCCTTCCTTCAGACTTCCTTACAGAGCCCCTCCTCCAACACACACGATCGCGCACATGACCAATGAGGGCACGAGATAAGTTTGTGCACAGATGGAAGGCTGACAGGCAGGTTAAATTGTGTTTTAAAATTGTTTTATTCGTATATGAAAACAAATGTTGTATTACTATAAAAGTGAAAGATATATTTTTATTTTATTTTTTTGAGCAGCGAAAACGCATTCTGTTCTTTCTCTGTTATTTCCCCGTTTATACAAATAAATGTATATACATGAATCTATCATTTTT
>NW_011348211.1:0-3125 GCF_000735185.1 Notothenia coriiceps
GTTCAATCTTAGCGGTGGGCGCCTCGTGTCCTGATAGCCATCCGGCGCATCAGTGTACATGAGGAGGTCCATTCTCGACAAGCTAGCTTGGCGTGTTAGCCGTCGGCAGAGGCTCTTTCGGGTGAAGCGGGACAAATGTCCGCAGGAGCTGGGGTTGTCAATAGCCTCCTGGGCGTGTTCCAGCCCGAGACAGGACGAGCAGACCTGGTGTGTGTCTGTGCCTGAAATGTTCAACCCGCAGTCGCAGAGCCGAGCAACCGAGGTCCTGACTCCTCTGGTGTGAGGGAGAGAGGCGTCCATCTTGCCCGCCGTGGTGACGGCGTGGAGAGGGCCCGCTCTCAACAGGAAAGTTGCAGAGGAAAAAATCTTCCAACCCGTCCTTAATCCGGAGAAAAGCGGCGGTGTAGATTTATTTCCAAAGAGTATTAACTGGTGTGTTGATAGTCGTTTAATTCCTTTCTTCTCTGGTGTGAGAAGAGAAGAAAAAAGTCCTCGCCATCGTGGTGTCGATAGCAAGGGAGACAAGCTAGCAACGTGGTGTGCTGCTAGCTTGAAGTCAAAACCTTACCTTTCGATTTCCGGAGAAAAGAAAAAAGGTGAGGTCGAATGTGGTACTAACTGGTATGTTAGTACCGACAGTCTTGTTGCAGAAGTATATATAAAAGTAGCCGGCGAGCGCCCGTCGACCGAAGTTAGCTTGGTTAGCTTGGTTCCGTCTGTGGACTGTGTGAGCTAGCCCGGCTACCAATATAGAGATGTGCTCTGAAGCGAGAAGAGGTGTTTGAATGACGCATGCGGCGTAGCGCAAGCTACTTATAGGGGGTGGATTCCCTGACGCTGATGTCAAGATCACCTGCCAATCAGGATTGGCGTAATGAGATTGATGCTTCTGTTTGCTCTGCGGATGAAGCCCATCCCATAGTGAGACATCGAACGGAGTGTTATGAATGAGAACTGCATTAGTTGACTACAGGTAGCAAAAGTATTCAGATTCTTTACTTGAATAAAGTACTAAAACCACGCTGTCATTACTCAATTTCAAGTGAATGAACTGGAACGCGAATTGTACTTAGGTAAAAGTACTCAATATTTTGTAAACATCTTAAAGCAAAAGCAGCAACTCTTCACATTTAAGAAGCTGGAACTGTGAAATATTTTTGAACAAAAGACTTCTAAGCTAACCCTAAGTAAATAGTCAATACATGTGTTAAATGAATGTAGGGGGGTAAAAAGTATAACATTTAGTAGGGTAGAAGTATAAAGTAGTAAAATTCTCGGGTAAAGTACAAGTACCTCAAATGTATAATTAAGTACAGTACTTCAGTAACTGTACTTTGTTACTTTCCACCACTGGAGTAAACCATAAACCAACTATACCTGGCTTAGTTCACTAGCAGGTTAGCTAGTTCAGTCGCCATATTTGAATCTCTGTGTTGGTTTACAAAGAGACTTACCTTGTTAACTAACGTTTATTTAGCTAGCTTAGCGTTGAGCGTTTTCTCTTGGGAAGTTAACTCTAGCCTAGCTACATTTGACTCCATTATAAGCCCCAATCATTGAAGACTCTCGTTTGTCATAGTAAAAACATAACGCAAAAAAATACTTCCTCACAATACAATACAATACTCACCTCGGTCCCTCCCAGTATGTTCTCCGGTTGCCTGGTAACGTTCGCAGGCTATTACTCTTTTTTTTTGCTACTTGTTTCCGAACATGTTTCCAACTGACATTTTGCAGCCATTTTTGTAGTTTTATAATTTCATCAGTGGTGGAAGAAGTAGTACTCAGACATTTTACTCATATAAAAGTCCTGCATTCACCTTCTACTTAAATACAAGTTCAGTTACTTTTAATTACTTGATATAGGCCTACTACTGCTAGATATTTTACCTACAACTTCAAAGCATATTTTATTTCTTGGTTAATTTAGTGGGAATGCTGTTAACAGCATTCCAACTAACTGTTATTCTACGGACGAAAAGTTTATTATTATTATTCCGCCGACTTATTTTGCCGCGCTTCTCCTCCCGCATTGAACATCGCAGAAACTCCGTTCGAACATCAAAACGTTCAGCTCGGTCGGGAGTCGATGGCTATTACTTTTCTCATTCATAACTTTCATAATTCCAGAGATACATCCCATAATACATCAAATTTTTAACCATTGAAGCCAATGGAGAAATTCTTCCAACTTCAACAAATCTTCATGCGACTTCAACTGCTAACTGTTCATTCATACTTTCACTCAGAAACCTCATTCTAACTTTAAAATGTTACACATCTTTCTGACATTATTCGTGTAAAACAACTTAAATCTGATTCTTACTTATAGAGATTTTAAACATTGTTCAGACCTTGTTAAAGAGGTTTTCTTAAGATTTTAACATTAACTAGAGTGCGTGATGTCACAGCTAGAGGGTAGAAAATCTTGAAATTTGCCTTCATATATTTTTTTTTAAAACTGCCATAATTCCCAAACCCTACATTCCTGAGACATAATTTTTCTTGACAAACGTAGGAAAACATCTCGTAGCTTGAAAAATGACAAATAATTAAGCAAAAATAATTAAACAAAGTGCCTCTTGAGGGCATGAAGTGACAAAAACGTTCAACATGTCTCCATTAAAGCCCATTGTAATTTCAGACAGATATTTCCTCACAGCAGCAGCCGCACACCTTTAGTTAAATGCCAAAAAGGCCACATGATTAACCCGAAAGTACACAAAAATTACACTTCAGATACTCAACTTCCTTGACATGCTTCACGTTTTGAAATTTCACAGATATCTGTTACGGTTCTTCCACAAAACGTTCACATGTAAGAGGTTTATCTCTCATTCAGAACAGTGAAGCCTTTGATCTCTACAGAGCTCGTTAGCTCAACTATAAACACCTGTGTAATGGAACACGATGATGTCATCACTCCACCTGACATGCTCAGAGCAGCAGACTTCAGATAGCAGTGTGCTAACAGTCCAGCCGTGAAGACACCTACAGGACAGTTTTGAGATTTCTTCAAATGCCGTTGCCATGGCAACACAATGCTCGCCTTGAAACACGGTTTTCTCATAACTTCAGTGAAAATACTCCAAACAGCCCAGAACTTCACAGGTTGGGTAACGATG
>NW_011348212.1:0-2772 GCF_000735185.1 Notothenia coriiceps
GATTATTGCACAGCTGTGCCTTAGGCTGGCCACAATAAAAGGCCACTCTGAAACGTGCATTTTTGCTTTATTGGGGGGGTCTGGGGGGTCTAATCAGCATCTTGATATGCCACACCTGTGAGGTGGGATGGATTATCTAGGCAAAGGAGAAGTGCTCACTATCACAGATTTTTTCAGATTTGTGAACAATATTTGAGAGAAATGGTTATTTTGTGTATATAGAAAATGTTTTAGATCTTTGAGTTCATCTCATGAAAAATGGGAGCAAAAACAAAAGTGTTGCATTTATATTTTTGTTCAGTGTATATTTCAACAGTTTTTCGACAAACTATGACTTTTTTGACATGGAAATAATTTTTTAAGATTGACAAACATCATGTGTGTAATTCATGACACAATTCAAACGGGATCGAAAGATACGTTTTCTCTCCCCATTGACTTCAAAACATAATTTTTCCGAAATAAGGTCCCATGGGGCGGAAGTAGATGGGTGGGACTTCGCCTCTCTATACACAATGACTGAACAAAACTGAATCATTTTTGCTTTTGCTTGTACATTACACTTAATGTCTTAAATAGTTAGATTTATATGATCTGGTAGGCAGATTTTAGTATTGAATACTTATTTGAAAGTGCTGACATATTCAATTTCCACAGTTTGATATTTAAGTCGGCACCAAGTAAACTTTATAGACATTTGAGATATTGTACACAACTATTTATTTGTTGGGCAAACATTGATCCTTTTGGACTGGGGTGTTTTATTAAACTGAATCGATGATAACTGTAAAATAAACCTTAAATCATGGTAATAATATGCATACATTATGATAATATAATGTAAAATAATCTAGCGCTAACTTCTTTTAAATATCTTTAAATTAATATATACCCTTCAATATATCGCTTTCCCCCAACTCCCAAACAAATTAGTGTTTTTAACATAATTATAATTTTCTACAAGTATCATGATAACCACCTGCTGCGATGACCGTGTATCGTGACAGCGCTACATCGATGGACAGAACTAGGCTTACAGTTTTAAATGATTTTCTAAGCTAAATGGCTGCAGATACAGACTGAATGTACATACATTAGATTGGTGTAATACTCCTCTTAGCAAAAAGGCAAAAGTTTAACCCTTGCAAACTAAAATGTTCAGTTACTAAAAGTCATTTCATCAATTTTATTTCTAAGGAATAATAATGAATCACCCAACAACATACTTTTTCAGTCTCTCCTCAGTTTGCTGCCTTTCATTCTCCAGGTCCATGGTGGTTTCTTGGGACAGCTTCAGATCCCCCTCCAGTTTTCTCCTGAATCTCTCCAAGTCTGCACTCACCTTCTTCTCCTGCTCCAGCGAGCCCTCCAGCTGCAGGAGACAAGGAAGCAAACTTCTCCAAACAAACGACCTTGATGATCTAATTAAAACATGGATGTTGTGGTCTGTACTCACGTCATCAACCTGTTGCTCCAGCTTGATTTTGTTCTTCATCAGAGTGTTCACTTTGTCCTCCTCGGCCTGGAGGTCGTCTAATGTCTGCTGGTGCACCTCCTGCAGAGCTTTGACCGCCTTTGTAGACTCCAGCTGTTTTTCCTCAAGACTACTGAGCTCCTCTACCAAGTTTTTTACCTGAGAAGAGAAGCACTTTTCGGTTAGTTGTTGTAAACCTCTACATCTCAGAGGTAAATATTGTAGATTCGAGTCATCCACATCTCCACCAAAAGCTCTTTAAAGAGGCATGGAATCATCAGAGGAACCTTATTTTCCGTGGCATATTTCTCCTTCTCCACTTTAGCGATGGTGAGCTCCAGGTCATCAATGTCTCTCTTGAGCTCAGTGCATTCGTCCTCCAGCTTCCTCCTCTTCACAGTGATTTCTGCGTTGATGTCCTCCTCTTCCTCCATCCTCTCGGAGAACTCTTTGACTTTGGCCTCCAGGTGGATCTTGCTCTTTATCAAACCTTCGCACCGCTCCTCGGCATCGCACAGGTTCTCCCTTTCCTGAGGAGCATATTATTAAGTGCAGTAAAAGTGAAACTGTTGAAGTTAGGATGACGGTTATTCTTCTTGCCAGTACAGCCTCCTTTTTAGTTCATTATAAATAGTTCCTCATTGTGTTTGCTATTAAACAAATATTTTTCCTAATAAAAATATTTGTTTTATTTAAATAGTAAAATGTTAGTTGTGTACCTACCAATTGCCATATTTATCTAGACCTATTTGATCAAATTTGTTTCATTTTTAAATATTTTTATTTGAATATTGTGTATATGTTTTATATTTGGCATTCTTTTTTTAATCTATTTTTAAACGCTTCGTGTGTCCCAATAATTGTTAGTATTCATATTTTCCTGTGCCATAAACAGAAATACAGTTATTTTACCACCATCTGACAAACAGATCCAGCCACATCTTGTTTCTACACGGACCACTATTGCGGTAAGCATGTTGTAACTTCCGGTTGTTGTTGTCATCTCCGGGTATCCCGTGTGCCTGTTCTGTTGCTGATAGCTTATTATCTTAACTTAATCGATCGTTTTAAAACTCTTGATCACGGCAACTGCCTGACGTTGTAATCACACGTTACTACAGCTTAAGCACTCACAAACTCTCCTTCTCTTAGCGACTGTAACTCCACAGTTGCCTACACTCTTTTCGGGTTTGCTAACGGTAGCTACTTTAGCTTGATAGCTAGCCATGGCTCTTTCCCCACCCTCGGGTGCTATTTCCTGCTCTAACTGTCTCATGTTTGGTTACTTCCCTACCTCC
>NW_011348213.1:0-9067 GCF_000735185.1 Notothenia coriiceps
CTCCCTCAAGGGAGACAAAGCACACAGAGTTGCTCAGTTGTGTGTGGCACATGGAGGGAGCAGGAGGCTCCCAGTGTAAGAAAACGTTTCGCTTACACTGGGAGCCTCCTGCTCCCTCCATGTGCCACACACAACTGAGCAACTCTGTGTGCTTTGTCTCCCTTGAGGGAGTGATTAGCACCAGGTGTGAGGTCTCCACACCTGCTCCCAATACTGCTAATTGGAAGAGGGTGGAGCCACCTGTTGGGAATGTAGGTGCCTTCCACTACCCTGCCTCTCACCCCCTTACAATATATTGCATCGTTGGAGGAGCTCAGGTCATAAGATTTTCATTGCCATTTTTTACAATGTAGCTTATGTGCATATGACATTAAAACCTTTGAATCTTGATTTGAATCTTGAAAAATATCTGTAGGTTAGGGCATTTCTAATATTGCTTTTCCTGTATTACTGTTCCGTGTCAGTTGTACTCTTGGACCACCTAACAATACTACTTAATAATGGTATTCTGATATTTCTGAGCTTTTACATTCAAAGCACTTAGAAGTCAAGATGATGGTAACATTTCTAAATCTGGACAGCTGCCTGCCTTGCTTTTGAACAAGTATAGGAAACCTGCGCAGACTGTTACATGATGCTATTATTCTTTGAGTCTCAGGCTAATGCTTTCTCTTGTTTCTGTCACGGAAAGTGGAGCAGGTGAGGACCCAATGCAGGAGACAGATAGTCTTAACAGAAAACACTTTTATTTAAGGTTCAATCCAGGCAAGAAAAGGCAGAATATTTCATATGGTTTGTGTACTGCAATAATGATAATATAATGCAATATGGAACCCTGCCATCCTTCCTGCCATCATCACATAACCTACATAAGCGGTGTCTCTTTATTCTTTGGTTGGTAGACCTGTCTCCCATCCTCGTTTAGCATTTGAATATTTCCAACAGAACTTCACATTGATCCTCCTAAGGAGATAAAGAACTGAGCCTATACTGTATTTACCACCAATTGACAACCTTTCTTAAAATAACTTTTTCACCATTAATGTAATCTCTGCTGAGAGGGCCATCCACATTCACCTCTCCTTGTCACACACTTACTACGAACATAAGCATGAATCTGTTCCCTAAAAAGAGCTAAGACACTCTTATACCATGACAACAGCCTGCCACACATGGCAAAGGTTCTTAAACATGCTGTCACACTAGAAGCAAAGCAAATCATGGTTCAGTTTGATACATTTAAACATCTAGACATTTAGGGCCAGATACTCGGTGCATTACTTTCGCCTTATTGATACTTATTATTGTATTTTGATTATTCATGTGGTTCGGCACTGACATTTCAGCCCGGGATTGTTAAGGGTTTATCATATTGTACCTTAACTGCATCTGGACAGATAAAGCTGTCCAAAAGTCCCGACCCAGGAGAAATGCTTTCTGTTGTACAATAGATGGTGCGATTCATTTTGACTCAAATACAAACATATAATTTTTGTAGATTTACCTGTGTTGTATCTGACAGCAAACATACACCAAAGTGACATCTTCGAATCTTCAGTTTCATAGACCGTAAACAACACAAAGCAACAATAAATGGGTTACCTTTGAGTACAATTTGAATAAGCAGCTCACTGATTTCTACATTCAAGTATATTGTCAACTGGGCCACGGCTCCAAATATCATCAAAAGCTTACTGTACTCAGTGTGTTCAGCAAGCTAGGACATTATTACAACCTATCTAACTAATTCATCCATGTCATTCATCTTTCTTCACCTCAGTTTAGCTCAAACTGTATCTTTTTAACAATATGTATTGTGTATAAACATAATATATATGTTTTTCTCGACATAGTTCATAATAAGCTGGTAATGTGTTTTCCTGTGTGGCCTCGTGATAGAGCTTTCTTACTATTATTTCAAATAAATATTAATATTCCTTTTTTTATAGCACAAGAGTACCAGTTTGTTAAACAGGAGGGCTTGGACGACAGTTGCTCTGGAAATGAAGATGTATTCAATCCAACTAAAGGAAGAGTCATGACAATAGTTAGTTAATTTTCGACAATTTCAGCTCTAAATGTGACAATGTTCAAGATGCAGTAGCGTTCCCCAAAGAAGTCAGAAATGTTTAAGGAAATTCATTTATAAGTCTAACTATATGACTTATGCCACACCCATTCTGCTGCAAACAAGCACAGACTGTAGTTTTCCGAGCCACATTTCCAAATCCGATCCGAGCTAAATTATGCTATTAAAATATTTTGTTTGTCCAGACATAACTGTTTTAACCGAATAACTCCCACAAAAATAAACATGAAATATAACTTGGCTGACTTGGCTAGTAGTACATTCTTGAAGTGCCTTAAGCAGCGGTTTTCAAAGTGTGAGGCGCGCCTCCCCTGGGGGGCGCCAGAGAGCTTCAGGGGAGGCGCAGCGTGAGACACAAAAGAACGAGAAAAAGACGAGTAAAGTGACACTTGCCCACTTGTGGCTGTCTGTGGAGACCGAGTTCCCCCACCTCGCCAAAAAGGCTGTAAAAGTGCTCATTCCCTTCACCTCCACCTACCTGTGTGAGTGCAGGTTTTCCGCATTGACTTTGATCAAAAGCAAGTACCGGTAAGGCTCAACCAGAGATGATCTGCGTTTATTCCTTGTGCATCAAAGACGCAGACTCATTGTTCCCACTAAAGTAGGGGTGAGTGTAATAAGGAGGCAAAGTTGACGTTCAGTGTGTTCCGGGAGCATATAAGGATTATCCACCATGTTGAAAATGTTAAAAAAAATATGTCTTGAGAACACGGCGTGCGGAAATATACGGGTCGTGCTGCAGCTAGATGTGCCTGTCCTCTGTAAGAAGGTGTCGGCGACTGACATGCAAGGAAGAACGGCTGTCCACAGGCTGTTCCAACTTTAACAACTGTATTAACTTCCAGGGTAGTGAATTGAACATGCAATTGTAATTGGGTGTGTGGTATATTTTCATGCACGGACACGCATGTTCCACAACACACAAACTGAACAACACTCAATTTTCCGATCGCTACCAGGTCCTTGCGATCTTGTTATAATAACAAGTGCACGTTACTGATGCAATATGGTTGAGACCATTCGGGCTTATTCTAGAGGGGTGCAAGGAATAGTCCAAGTAGTGGGGGAGTTTTATACAATATGTTTAAAACATAAAAATAAAAAGGTTAAAAAAGTTATTGTTTAATGTTTTAAGGAGGTGACGCTACTCAGCCAATCAAATCGGTGCAGTCAGCACGATAGATTCAAACACACACACACAGAGACGAGACAAGAGGAGAGAAACAGTCGGAGTAATTTCAAATGGCGGAAGGTAGACAGCGAAAACAGAGCATTTAATTACATTTTCTCTTACTGGACCTCTTTGAAATGCAATTGAATACCTCTGCATTATAGCAACAACAACAATAATAATAATAATAATAACAGCAATAATAATTGGGAGGGGGGGCGCGGCTGTTCTTATGTTCTCTGAGGGGAGGCTCACCTACCCACACTTTGAAAACCCCTGTTCTATAAAGTCGGTAACTCCTGGAGAGTGGATTGGGTGGGGTGCGAGTATTATTACAAGTGTTTTTCCGGTAGTCTCCTTACGGATAAGTGGTAACCTGTACTGTTCATCAGGGTTAAAGATAACCCTGAAATTACACAGAGTGCACTCGGTGGGGTATCATTCTGTAGTTGCTGTAAGATACACTATTCTTACACGTCATCATTGAAAGAGGTACAACAGAACTCTTGACCTTACCGACGTATGTTTTTGGTTTGGAAAGGAAATTATGTGGTCTTGGGTAAGGATAAAAATGATTATTTAAGGTCTAATTCAAATAGGACTAAGACTACCTTCTCCTACTTTTACCAAGACCTGAATTTACAGTCAAGAGATATTATATAGGTGTGTTATATGTAAATTAACATTGAGACGTAAAATAATCCGGGATAATTTTAGAATTAAGGTAGTTTTCATCGTTTGTTTTGGATAAAAACTTTTATAAACATGGTAATAAATTCGGAAACATTTATACCCGATTAAGTATTCCACAATCAGTTCCATAACAATTCGGAAATGTCCATAATATTTTTTTTTGTATTTTGTTGTCATTCGGAAAGAGTTTCAATTAGTCAACTTATTCCTTACTACTCCCTCACCGTCTAAATACTTTTCGGCTTACGTGGACTATTCTTGAGTAGTGAATATAGTGCCAGTGTAACTCCACACTTAGGTGTATCGTTTCGTGTATACTTACTTTTGTAATATCTTTCAAAAAAAATGAGTAATGATTAAGGTCCCGTCTTTTACGTTCAAGGTGAACACATACTTATAATAGTTCTCAAGTAAAATTTTCATCATTAAGCAATCTATCGCGGATAACAATATGATAAATGTTACTATAGTACCGAGGACGTGTTTCTCGTCAAGATTAGTAACCATTTATATAGATGTAAATTTCTATCTCTATTCTCTTACAGGACCCTTCCGTATGTTAGAATCGAACCTGAGATAAAGATTTGTCCTTTATAAAAGTATTTTTATAATGATTCATTTTTCCGTATTTTCGTCATTCCCTTCAAATTGTAAACAAAAAGTTCGACGCGCTGATTAATCTCAAACATAAACCTGTCGTTGAATCTCCTCGTTGTCTCTATTTAAATTAGCCAGGCGAAAAGTTATACAGTCGAAAGTCTCTCTATACATGTGACTTTTTTTAGCTGTCTTATCACGGAGGAACAGAGTGTCCGTAAGAATAAAACAATAAACATTACTGCTACTAAATTCCATACGAGATCCCTTAGAATGACAAGGAATGTTTATAGTCTTAAATCTTCTCGAGAATACTTATTGGTTAAGCATAACCTAGATATATAAATCAATACGTATTACTGGATAATACAATAGGTTAAAATACACATCGTTAACTCTCTTAATCCTATGTCATACCTCCTGACTTTTCTCTCTCTCTCATCTCTGATGAGACTTTTCAATAGTTCGATTTTCCCATGTACAGATAATGAGACAAAACTCGTCTACAGACAACATATAGCCTTTCTTCCACGGTGCTGTACGGTACACCACTTCTCTCGTACAGATTATATATGTCCTGTAATTTCACTGTGACAATCATACAATATCATGTGTATCTCTGTTATAGATGTATTAGTAAACTCCTCATAGCGGAATTAGTTGTAAGATCATTGGGTTCACAGCGCCGCTATTTTACCTTTGTGAGCTTAGAGAAAGGAGGGTTTTGTGATGTACCGTCAATGATGACGACTCACTTCAAGATGAACAAGACAAAAATTCTCGCTCTCTCCTCGGGGACGTATGTGGGTTTCTGGTATGGTCAAGTCTCGTGTGTATTGATCTCCTACGAACCTTTGCTTGTGAATCCGCTGATATAATGACCTATGATCTTAAATAACGGGCTGATGATACTATACCTGTATTTTCAGTTAGTTAGGACATACAGCATGTGATCCAGATAAAGGAAAATTAAGTTTGTCTCCTCACGCGTGTTTCTTGGAACTCGAACAACTCTCATATATAATAATAAAGTATATTGGTAATATGAGAAGTGATAAATTTATCTAAGTATACTGCTTTAATAGTTTTCCAGAATACAATCAATTAAAAAGCGTCTCTTACATCACACAATGGGTCATGTCTCCGACAATTAGGGAAATAAGTACAAGAGAATACATGATATCATTATGGATGGAGAAGATAATGCTCTGTAGAGTTCTACAGTGAGCACCGTATTTCACATTTTTCATGTAGGCTTATGTAGTGTACGTCATGTACGTTTATCGAAGTGCAGGACAGAATAACTGTTTGAATGAAAACATGTACTGTTCTCTCTAATACGCTGGATATAAATTAATCCCGTGTCCCTGAGGCTAATTTTTTTAATTAGTTGGAATGTGGTAGATATAGTGGATGACTGGTCCTCGAATTACGCAAATATACTGTCATTAGTGCTTATTATGTAGTCTCGTAATTATTAATTGTGCAATAGGCCGGTGATAAACTCTCTGATTATACAGGGTAGTGCGTTACTGTGGAGTCAGTCTACGTATTCTTTAACACAAGAGGGGGTGATACACATCTAAAGATAGGTTACCTACTGTGTGGTTCTTTAGCTCGTTTGATCTATTTTACTAGAACATTATAATGCTCCTATTCTGAATTCGATGGTTAGTTAGTACAAAATCTCTCAATATAAAAAAAGAAGAAAAACGGGCCCTCCTAAGAAAGGTTCGGTTGTCTCACGTTAAAATCGTTATAATTCACATCTGTTGTAATTCCTTATTATCATGTAGTCTCTAAGTCCACGGATATCATCGCATCGGTTAAAATGAATGTATTATTGTTGATATATCTAAATAAAATTCTATATGTGTTATGAAAGTTCATGTAAGTCTTTGTAACCTTTGGACTGATAATCTTTTGTAGAGAGAAACGAGGTCCTCCGGTATTTGTCTGGAAACAACTAAATGGTTTGTCAACTAAAATTTTTTAGATTAGTTAAAAGTCAGTTGAGAGAGTTATTAGAGACCCGGTTTTGTTATTTGTCAAGTTGTATTTCACGTCAACGTGAGTTGTTGTATTATTTATTGCAAGTTGTATTTCACATGGTTAAATTTTTATTTATTTTTCACGGTCACTAACTGGAGTTAGGGAGCGATAAGAACGGTTCATAGCGACCTTACTTTTTATTTTAGAGAGAACAACGTATCTCCGGTGACAAAACTAGTGGCGCTTTAACCCACACCAAACATGGAGGCTCAGGCGCCGATTGGCAGGTGCGATTCGAAGGTGCGATCACGATATCTGCCGAAACGTAACTCCACTTATGAACTCCCGAACTACGCACGACGCCACTCCCGGTTTAAGGGAAAAACGTATTAAACGTTTGTTTGGCACGAGGAAATAGCTACGAAGGTAGGCAGGCAAAAAATTTTTGTTTTACAGTGAGTGCCGCCCCGGTTGGTTTCGCCAGAGTAGTCGAAACAACGCGGCAAGTACCAAACTGATAAACAAAAGGTCACACCAACAACAACAACAAACTGTGTCAGTTACTCGCAATCAGACCGACGAGTCATATTAGCCATGCGGACTTTGAGTAGGTCACTCTTGCAAGGGCGCCACGTTTTTATTCACGCTAATTTTACGCAATTAAAAAAATTGCGCAATTAAAAACACATTAATTAATTAGAATTAATTGCGCAATTTCAGGGCCGATTAAAATTACACAACTCAGTGACGGCGATTTACCGGCCATCGTAGTTGGTCCACATCTGTCTTGTAGGTTAATAGGGGACTCGATTAAAATACTTTATTTGGTTGAGTGTAGAGGGACAGAAAAAAACAGTGGGTTGAGTAACCTGATAAGAAAGACGGACCACCAAAAGTAACAATCCCAATCCCAAATGTACAGTTTAAGTTATGACAGTCAAGTTTTCGGCCGCGGAGGGACACAAGGACATTCGCTTCTGCGATGTTATGGATAACGAGTTTCTGGTTTCTGTGGGTTTGGGCCCCCGGTTCCCGTTTTCATGTGTGTAGGAAATGAGCTCATCTTCATGCCTATGAGCACCAAATATTTATGGACCATTTTCATCTTCATGACTGATTTTGGAAGAAATGAGTTAAGTCTCAGTTTCATTTCTCCCGAAACTTTACATGAAGTCGACAAAAATTTCTCATGCTGGGAGGACAATTGGACGGACAAAAACTTTTACATTCTTCATCTTTCATTTTTCACCAGTCTTTTATTCATCACCTCATTGTCATGACTTAAGTCTTTTTACATTGATTCATGTCATTGTTTCATAAACATGAGGTGATGAAGGGTGGAGACTGACAGCCGGGTCACCTTCCTCACCTCCTCTCCTCCTCATCCTCCTCTCCTCCTCTCCCTCTCCCTCTTGACCTCCTCCAACTTCTGGTTTCAGGATCGACGTCGTAAGACTTAATCGACCATCGTGAGACCTACCACAAACTGTTGAGAGACATAAAATCTGGTTTAGTGCTGGTTCGGGGTCAAAGATGTCTGGATGATAAGATGGAAAAATAAGACTCTGCGAGTACAGTCACTCCTTTATTTGTACTTATTTTACTCCTTTTCTTCGTTGAACAAAAGTCAGACTTTCTTTGGAGACAAGAACACTTTGGACTAAATTTAGGTCTTTACAATCAATCAATAATAGAACTGTCGGTAACATTGTAGACAAACGAGAAGAGAAGTAATGTACACTAACAACGACGTAAATTATTAGACTCACTATAGTAATAAGTATAATTCACGTGTTGAGATCAACACTGTACTGTACAAAAAATATAATAAGTATGTCATCACGTGTGTAATGAAATAGAAGAGGTAATATATAAAGGTGAAACAATTATATAATAATATTTAACATACATTTTGCAAAATCGACTTATGACTTGAGACTAACCAGTTTAATCTTCAAATTCTCAACCAATTTTGAGCTATTGTGTGGGCGACGTTCTATAGACATAAAATCTACACTCTAAATTTAGGAAATCTCAAATATTTTGGCACACGTAAACTATTAGGTGTGCGACTTGTCGTTAGCCCAGCAGGAGAAGACAAAATCCGAAGAGGACCCTTTTGACTCCAAATTGTAAATGAGGCATAAATTCTTAGAATCTTTAGAGAAATTTTGTACATAAAAAAAGGGACTGCTTCTCCAGACAGTCCCTCAAGAAATTTGGGTCATTTGAGACAACAAAAATATACTTAATATGTTCAAATTTTAAATTATTTTGAGTCTTAAATTTACCAATTTTAGTTATAACAAGACTCTGGACCTTTAATTTTCACGTAAAGTAAAACCTAGACTATTTACTAACGGCGACGAGTTGAACGTTCAACCTAATTAATAATAAATAATTAAAAGGTAGTAGGGTGTTTAGTGTTACTTTTAAATATTGCTGTATGAAAGTTATTTTGTCTCCTTCCCCAACTTGATATTGGACTGGTATTTCTAGACTTAGACCCACTCTAGTAAATTTTA
>NW_011348213.1:9420-14094 GCF_000735185.1 Notothenia coriiceps
GAAATCTAGCGATATATTAAGCGTAAAGGGTATTCGGGGGGTGGACAGTAAGTGGCATCCCGAAAAATTTGTACATTCCACTGTAACCCTGACAACACCGAGTCGACTTGACCCGAAAAACAATCGCTCTAGTTGAGGAACAACAAAGAAAGACTAGACAGTTGTGCTCCAATAGTGAGAGTCCGAGAGTGTCGCAAATGGTTGAGTCAACAAGACTCGGAGACGTTTGGGATTGGCGGCGACGTTCAAGGACATTGGGGTTGGTCTTGTATGACGCTGTTAAACAGTAGTCTCAACACTGGGTTAGTAATTGTATACGGTACATAGATGACCTCAACTTAATTGATTAAAGTTTCGGTAGAGTTTTTACAAGTGTACTCACCGTTCGTTCCTCACGGTCTGCTGAGAGAGGAATTGTTAATGAGGACAGTAACACGGACGCACCACGATCGTTGTCGATTCTGTGAGAAAAAGGTTGTACTTCAAGGGACTCCTGCCTTTGTGTTTGTCTCACTAAAAAGTTTATTATTCCCTGCTTTCCCATTCCCTTCCTCGTTCACCTCTTTCGATACTTCCATGTACCGACATAAATCGCGACCCCTGTAACTCTCTGGTATAGACAACATAACCTTCCTCGATCCCTTTACCTAATGGACTTCTAATTCGAGGTAGTCTTTGTATCGTAAGAATCTCAGGGGACCATCCTTCGTTACTAAACTGTAAAGTCAGTTGTATAAATGCAGTAATAGCATTAAAAAGCTACAAGTTTCATCCTCTACGTGCACTAAATTTAACACGAAATTATACGTTCTTGTGTACCATACGTGTAGCGTTCAGTTACACATAATTCTTGGAATAAGGGAATACATATTTTGTGTTTATATTTATTCAAACCCTGGTTCCACGTTGTTTTCACTTCCTGGAATGAAGAGTAAAGTTTCAGAGAGTTAAGTTTTATCTTTCACATTAAATAAGATGTTACATGGATCCAATTGCAGAAGAAGTGAAGGAACGACGTTTCTTCAAGTAACGTTCATTGAAAAACCCCACTTAAAGGTCTTGAAATATCAATAGGTGTTCTACGTAATTTCTTATCTATGACAAAGAATAAAAGACAGGATTATGCAAGTTTTTAATGAATAGAGTGAGTTACATTACTCTTCACAACTTACATATACCAACTACAATTGCTCAACAATGTTTTCCTTGTGGGGGCCGTGAGTCAATACAGTGCGCCGGGTGTCCAAAATCATTGTAACTCACGCATATTATTTGTCTCAACTTGTAGGTTTAAGATGTGAGAATACTTCGCTCGTCGTCATAATGAAGTGACCCAGCTTGTAAAGCTCGAATTATTTACGCAGCCAGTAATTTTCATAGTGTACAGTGATGAACTAGTAATACTCAAAATTGGTGATGTAAGTACACAAAACAAGTTTTTTTTTGTTTGAAAGTAGTTGGATGAAGTGAAGATGATCTACTCGAACCAATGAGGTCGTACGTCCCTTTCCTCTTAATTGTTATCTGGTATACTTCCGTAACCATTTTATCTTAACTTAGTAGACGTCTTGACGACACATAGTTCGTACATGGGGAAAGCTTTGAGATTTCACTCCTTCCGACAGTAAAGCGCCAATTTAACGTGTTACGAAACCGTACCTGATTAAAGGTTAGAACCACTAGCGCGATTAAATTCAGTATACAGAGTGTGGGCGTGTGGACAATCGGGACAAGGTTGTAAGAATAGGCAAAAGGCTCCGACCTCCTAAGAACGTACGAAAGACTTCCTAGACAGCCTCCCCCACAGCAAGGTCATCGCAGAGCAGTACACTGTTTGTGTTCCTATTGCGTACGTCAAAACAGCTACATGAGGCTGTTGCTCGGTGATGCAGTCGAACGAGACGGACACGTTTCGCTAATAGATTAATCAGAAACTGTCATGAAGACCAATGGACTTTATACTAAATACGTCGGAGATCTTATACATAACCATATCGAGTGAGGTTGGACACGGAGATTTTTATGTAATTACTCTGACACCTCCAGACGTCGACGTTGGTTGTACCGTGACATCTATATCTGTTCTACTTCCGTCTGTTTTTCACGATGTATTTTTGAGATGTACGGATACCCAGCCAACAAGTTACTTAACACTTCGAATAAAGAGTGAAAATATGGTTGGCGCGGCCCCTTGCTTCCCCCTCCCAAAATGTTTATAAAAGAATAGAAGGCGTATGCCTCCTCATTTGCGACCAAGACAGGGGCTCTTTAGAGATTTTTGTTTCCGATTTGCTCAATGAAATTCGAATAATTACATTTATGTTTACAAGCCGTATCAAGTGCCAATAGTGTTCTGCGTAACATAACGTTTTCGTCTCAAGGGTGGGAAACGGCAATGTTGCTCGTTGGCATTTATGTTCGACAGTTAAACTATTTGTAAACAGGTAAGTGACACAACGGATCCTATTCCGGTAACTTTGAGTTAGTCCACTCAAATATAACTAACTGAACAAATCGCAGCATAAAAATATGACACTCATTAAACTATCTCGCATTCAGTCGTTCGTCAACGAACTGAAATGTTAAGAGATGTCTTTGATACTTGGAAGTCGGGTTTCAATTACGTGTAATGTTGCTCGAGTCACCCTCCACCTCAGTAGTAGTACACCTGACTCGAACGCCGTACAAACGTCGTACAGATATACGAGTGGGTGTGCTTTAGAACGAGAAATTTAATAACCTAATATGTACAGGCGATAGTCTCGCTGGCGCCCATCTTTGAATGAAGCCCGCAGCCAGGCCGAGACGTACAGAACACGGCTGAAAATTCCGCCCGACTACCGTCGCGAAAATCCGGATGGAAGCTCAATTGCTGTTGGGTTATGAATATGGGTAAGATGTGCCACCAACTTATACAATTTTCATGTGGTCATAACAGACATACTGGCGTGCACAAGAAATCGCTGGGCGATTTTTTGACACAAATACAGGAGACGAAGCTAGGGGGGACAAAGTATCATGTATGGCATTGTATGGTGTGCCTGTTTTGTCTTCTGTGTAGTTGAACAAACACTACCGCGCCCACACAGGGTCCTTTCGCTATGATCACCTGCTATAAAATTACTAACACAATGTAAATCGTCCGGCCACGTGTATGGTACTATACTCCTGTACGGGCCTGCCTAGTTCATTTCTCCAATGCTAGGTGGCGACACTTACTTGTATATAGAAGCGTATGGTGAAGCCGAGCATGTGAACCAAATGCCTTCAACTCTAACTAAAGAGCCTAACACTAACCAACGAAGGAGCAGTGGACGTGCTCGCCTTTGTACTCCGTCGGCACCTTGACGTTCACGTGCATGTGTGTTATATCTGTGTCCTTTACTCGAGTGTTGCGACTACACGTATAGCCGGAGGCATGTTTTAACATTGAGTACCGTACCAATTACTAGAGACTGATCTACGGCAGCGGTTTGCAAAGTGTGAGCCGCGCCTCCCCTGGGGGGCGCCAGAGAGCTTCAGGGGAGGCGCAGCGTGAGACACAAAAGAACGAGAAAAAGACGAGTAAAGTGACACTTGCCCACTTGTGGCTGTCTGTGGAGACTGAGTTCCCCCACCTCGCCAAAAAGGCTGTAAAAGTGCTCATTCCCTTCACCTCCACCTACCTGTGTGAGTGCAGGTTTTCCGCATTGACTTTGATCAAAAGCAAGTACCGGTCAAGGCTGCAGCCAGAGGATGATCTGCGTTTATTCCTGTGTGCATCAAAGACGCAGACTCATTGTTCCCACTAAAGTAGGGGTGAGTGTAATAAGGAGGCAAAGTGTACATTCAGTGTGTTACCGGGAGCATATAAGGATTTATCCACCATGTTGAAAATGTTAAAAAAATATGTCTTGAGAACACGGCGTGCGGAAATATACGGGTCGTGCTGCAGCTAGATGTGCCTGTCCTCTGTAAGAAGGTGTCGGCGACTGACATGCAAGGAAGAACGGCTGTCCACAGGCTGTTCCAACTTTAACAACTGTATTAACTTCCAGGGTAGTGAATTGAACATGCAATTGTAATTGGGTGTGTGGTATATTTTCATGCACGGACACGCATGTTCCACAACACACAAACTGAACAACACTCAATTTTCCGATCGCTACCAGGTCCTTGCGATCTTGTTATAATAACAAGTGCACGTTACTGATGCAATATGGTTGAGACCATTCGGGCTTATTCTAGAGGGGTGCAAGGAATAGTCCAAGTAGTGGGGGAGTTTTATACAATATGTTTAAAACATAAAAATAAAAAGGTTAAAAAAGTTATTGTTTAATGTTTTAAGGAGGTGACGCTACTCAGCCAATCAAATCGGTGCAGTCAGCACGATAGATTCAAACACACACACACAGAGACGAGACAAGAGGAGAGAAACAGTCGGAGTAATTTCAAATGGCGGAAGGTAGACAGCGAAAACAGAGCATTTAATTACATTTTCTCTTACTGGACCTCTTTGAAATGCAATTGAATACCTCTGCATTATAGCAACAACAACAATAATAATAATAATAATAACAGCAATAATAATTGGGAGGGGGGGCGCGGCTGTTCTTATGTTCTCTGAGGGGAGGCTCACCTACCCACACTTTGAAAACCCCTGTTCTATAAAGTCGGTAACTCCTGGAGAGTGGA
>NW_011348214.1:0-2432 GCF_000735185.1 Notothenia coriiceps
GTTGAACTCAAATACCTGTACTTTCTACTTCTCACATGTTGAACACAAATACCTGTACTTTCTACTTCTTACATTTTGAACACAAATACCTGTACTTTCTACTTCTTACATGTTGAACACAAATACCTGTACTTTCTACTTCTTACATGTTGAACCCAAATACCTGTACTTTCTACTTCTCACATGTTGAACACAAATACCTGTACTTTCTACTTCTTACATGTTGAACACAAATACCTGAACTTTCTACTTCTTACATGTTGAACTCACATACCTGTACTTTCTACTTCTTACATGTTGAACTCAAATACCTGTACTTTCTACTTCTCTCATTTTCCAAACAGGCTGGTTCCTTTAGTCTCAGGGGGGTTTGGTGGCGTGATCATTATTATTTAGAGTCATTGCGTGCCTATTGATTTGAACACGATCCGTGTATCCATCATTTCCTGGTCTTCTCTAAAGAAAGGGACCAATGGAAACTTGTTCAGCATGGAAACATTCATTAGCTAACAATGACATTATTGTTCTATTAATATAAAGGGAGGTCAGGTAGGCCTACTCTTTAAAACAGCTGCTAGTTATGGTTACTTTTTACTGAACATTTCAAAGCCTCTTTACTTTTACTAGAGTAAAGAAGTTTAGTCACTACTTCTACTTTCACCAGAGTATTTTTAAACACGAGTATCTGTAAAGGATGTGTGTACTTGTGCCATCTCTGGTTGTGTGAAGGGGTTAAAACAGTTCTTCATCTCTTTGTGGAAAGGTAATTAGGAAGCGTCTGGCGAGGCAGAGGCTTCGCTCCCTTCACCTCCGGGCTTTGAAGCCTGATTCTTTCCTCTGTTCCTGTCCGTGCAACATGTAGATCTGCAGCATGTAGCCTGATTCTTTCCTCTGTTCCTGTCCGTGCAACATGTAGATCTGCAGCATGTAGATCTGCTCAGACTCTTAACAACTTCACGTTTAATTATTCCCGCGGAGAGAAGGCCTCTGCAGCTCCCAGGCCTCTGCAGCTCCCAGGCCGTGTTTCTCTGTTAGACAAAGCCGCGCCCATGGTGAAATCGGAAAAATAAGCAAACGGTGAATAAAACCCCCTCTGTGCGTGTCGGGCTTTGACTTTTTCAGCCGGCAGGTTTTCACTCAGGCGTTTCTTCCCGTTTGCGTCAGACAAGTGGGGAAGCACAAAGAGGATCCACCTGTGAAGCCAGATTAGGATTAGAGCCGCTTTGAACTCATTTCCCTCATTAGAGAGATAAGGAAACTGATTCTGTCCTGATTTTACACCGTGAACATCTCATCGCATGATCACAGGCTGAATCCACAATTCAGCTCGTTTTGATTTCAAATTAGACGATATTATGATAAATTATTGAATTAAATGGTCTCTGATATTCCACCCTTCATCCAAAAAACCTTTTTAACACCTTTAATACTGATGACTTTTGCAGATCTGAATCAACACTAACTATTATCAACAAGAAGCTAATTGTTATGGAGTAAACCCAGCAGTATTCATTAGAAGGTCCACCAGCTGCAACACTAAAGTGATGAACAAATCATTGCATCAGTAATTATTCTGAATTCTATTCTCAATTGAGATATTCTGCAAGATACTTTTGGTACTGCTGAATCCTCATCCTAAATATTAAGGCTATAAAGGAACTACAGCACGGTCACATGACTTCACGTCACCACCGCTAAGCTAAAGGTGGCTAAGGTTGGGCTATAAAGGAACTACAGCACGGTCACATGACTTCACGTCACCACCGCTAAGCTAAAGGTGGCTAATGTTGGGCTATAAAGGAACTACAGCACGGTCACATGACTTCACGTCGCCACCGCTAAGCTAAAGGTGGCTAAGGTTGGGCTATAAAGGAACTACAGCACGGTCACATGACTTCACGTCACCACCGCTAAGCTAAAGGTGGCTAATGTTGGGCTATAAAGGAACTACAGCACGGTCACATGACTTCACGTCACCACCGCTAAGCTAAAGGTGGCTAATGCTGGGCTATAAAGGAACTACAACACGGTCACATGACTTCACGTCACCACCGCTAAGCTAAAGGAGGCTAATGTTGGGCTATAAAGGAACTACAGCACGGTCACATGACTTCACGTCACCACCGCTAAGCTAAAGGAGGCTAATGTTGGACATGATGACGTTTAATCATTTCATTTAGACACTTGTTAACAACCGTAGTTTTTAAATTCACCAGTGGGGTATTTACTGATGTATTTCATGTCGTAGAACAAAACGTTAAAATCTCTTCAGCTTGTGTTAACCACAGACCTGATTTCATGCATCTTACCACAAAGACGTTCAAAAAAACATTGACTTTGAGACCAGGGAACAGGAAGTGCTAAAATGCTAATTCTACTAGTCCACACTATTGTCCACAAACGTGCTGTGATTGTAAATTACTGAAGACTAA
>NW_011348215.1:0-32803 GCF_000735185.1 Notothenia coriiceps
GTGGCTTACTAAATACTTTTTTGCCCCACTGTATGTATGTATATGTATGTATGTATGTATGTATGTATGTATGTATGTATATATATGTGTGTTTTTCTTACCACTTCTGGCCAAATGTGTTCTGAAAATGACATGCAGTTAAATTAGCTCACTGTTAGATAGAATTGATAGAATTAGAATAGAATTGGGAGGGATGAAACTCTCTTTTAATGGTCACACATGCAGAGCACACACAGTGAAACGTGTCCTCTGCATTTAACCCACCCTAGTACCAGGAGTCTAGTACTAGGAGCAGTGGGCAGCTAGTGTACAGCGCCCGGGGAGCAATGGGAGTGAGGGGGGAAGGGGGATGTCTGGTGCCTTGCTCAAGGGCACCAAGGCAGGGCAGGAGGTGAACTGGGACCTCTCCAAGTAGCAGTCCACACTCCATATTTTAGGTTTGGTCGGGGACTTCAACCGGGGACCCTGCAGCTCCCAGTCCAAGCCCCTACTGACTGAGCCACTGCCGGAGTGTCGAACTTCTTGCTGGCACTGCAAACACTTTATAAATAACTCCTTATGATATTATTCCCAGGCAATAACAATAGTCAACAATTTGCAGAGCACAGAAACCTTTTCTCATTTTTATTTCATGTTTCAGTTTATCTTAATAGCATCATTCCATATTGGTCCCAACACAAGTATCGTAACAATTACTGAATGGATGTTCCAAAACTATATTCCCAAGTAAAGGCTTCATTTATGTTTTTGAGTAAAATGTCAAGAAAACTTTTGTTGGCATTTGGTTTATCATGTTATCTTAACCCTCAAGATGAATTAAAAATAACTCTGCTCTGCTACTCTGATATGCGCTGCTAACATGGTTCATCTTTTTATTCCATTATACCTCTATATCTGGAAGTAGAACGTGTTGATTGGCACATTCTGTATGTACTGAATGTACATGACATCTGCCTCTAAATTATTTAATTAAAAGCCCTCCCCTCCTATATTTTAATGTGTATGAAAAGTCTGACACTGACCATCTTAACAATGTCATCAGTAAGTTTCTGCTTATGTTGTATTTTTTTGTTCTATAACGGTAATAAACTTTTAATTTCATCTTACATTATCGCTGTGGGGCTGCCTTTGCCTTCACCACAGGATACATCTATAATTATGTGCTATTCAAAGTATGATCCCACAGTCAAGGAGACTAATAACAATCATTCGGTCACTGACTGCTCTGAATGGCTATCTAATAACCGGAGAATGAAAAGAAAGGCCACATACTGTATACAACAACCTTTGTTTTCTCACAAGGAGAAAACCAAAGATGATAAAGCCCCTACAGAAACCATTATCGGCAGTGATATGAACGCCAGAGAGCTGCTCTGCAACCACGAGATCTGAAACTTGTGGGGTAGTTCTGGAGCAAAATGAAGTGAGATAAAGTAGAGTTAAGTGAAGGGATATCTAACACAGCACTGAAGAGTCAAAATACTTCTCTAAAGGCAGGCTGGGTGGTGTAAAATGTGCATATATTCCATGAGTTCTTTATAATCGATTGGGGCGATTTTAGGACTTCAAACCTCACCTTCTCGCATTTTAAAACACCAAATAAAGCGATTTGTATGCGTGTGTGTTCTTGATTGTGTAGTCTGGCATTTAAAAAATGTACGAACCTTGGAGGACTGAAGTTGGACTGCAGCTAATTAAATCTGACAAAAATATTCTCATGATGAGCAGAGGAAACATGCTGATATACAATCGAACATGATTTGAAATACACAAAATGATGTAGAGCAAGGTCACAGGAAATGGTGCGTGACTGCCAAGTATGGAAGGTGGACACGGATCACAGCTCACACACTTTGAACACAATCAGCTCTGTGCTCACTGGCATTCTCCCTAATTTCAGGGACAGGTGTTCACATTCTTCTTCATATTCCCTCATCGCAGCAGTGAATGAAAAAAAAGAAATGTCTTCAGCAGATATGTCACGCTCAAACGCACACATAGGCTGTTCTTTGACATGCTCCGAGCGCAGTCAGCATCAAGACAGAGGAAGCCGCCAGTTTTCCTGTTCGGAGGGTTATTCCCTGGATGAGACTGCATGTTTGCCTGCAAAACATCTTTAGCTGCATGTGCTGATATTAGAAGCAATGTTACAATTGTTTTTGTGTCTGGCTGTGCAGCTGGTGAGATTGTATCAAATAATGACAACACTGCTGCACCTATGTGTGTCCAGTGAATGATACATATGTCATTATTTTAAGCATAATGATAATGTGGGTGTTAGCCGTAATGGGTTGTAGAAAGTTATATATTTTGTTTGGATGTAATGGGTCTCATTGTGGTTAGTGTTGGCTCCAGCCCTAAGGCCGCTGCAGATAAATGGACCTATTCAGAAAAACAAAAAGCACCAAAATGGTGGATAAATTGTGCCAATAAATAAGTAGGAATACAAAAATGCAGGAAATAATAAATAAGACAAGTGTTATAGCTGCTCTGATCCACAAGATGGGGCACTTTTATCAATGTTGAGCAAGAAAAGAGAAAATAGTTGTGTCCACAGATGTACCCTGTAGATGTCATTTGTGTCATCAGTCGTTATTTAACCATTTATTTCCATGATTTTCATGATTTACAAATCATGTTAAAAAATAGAGCTCAAAGAAACAGACATTAACTTAAAATGTTAAACAAATATCTAAAACAAATATACATTTAGATTTCCATATTTTCAAACACAAGGTGTTTTGTTATAGTTGTTCTACATTAACAGCTAACTGTGGCTCTCCTGAAACACAATGTGTAGCTAAGCGAGTCAAAGTATTTTTTTACAAAAATGAATTACAGATAAAAAATAATGGGAATACATTTTTAAGTGAAATTGAATGCAACAATGTATTTCATAAGCAGATTAACCCATTAACGGTGTTTGCAAATGTGCTGTTGTCTTTATAAAGACTGAACATTTGATTATCCATCCTGTCCATTCATATGTTACACTCCAGTGATTCACTTTAATGATCAATGTTTTGTGTGACCGTCTAATCAAACATGGAATATCATTAGCCCAATTACTGCATGCATATCTGGCTGCCAAACACCCATCATATTTTAATCCAGCTGTTGCCATTCTTCACATTCTTAGCTACTGTTTGTTGAAAACTTAATAATTAAGCACCACTGCACCTGCTGTTATACATTTACCCAAATGCTGACCAATCCTGTGAGGTGTCTCCTTTTGTTTTATTATGTTCTTTGACACAAAAAAAACAATGGCATTAGTCTTGTATGTTCTTTAGCAAGTGTGTTTAATACCTTATGGTACCTTGTTGGTATGCAAGAAGCCTGTGATAAACAGATTACTTCCACTCTCTCTGGCACATACAATATTTATCCCATACTTTATAGCTTGGCACTGAAGAGTTGGAACATGAGTGTTTAATGTATCCTGCTTTTGCACATATTATAATACCCTATCCTTTTGTGTGAAAACGTGACTTTATCATTTATGTCAAGCTGTTGCAGTCAGCCGTTTAATCTGGAATCGCTCAGTGAACTGGTCCATCAGTGAGTGGTCTGATTGTATGCTATTCTTGTTTTTGACCTTTGTCTTTTATTGTGGCGGTCCTTTGTGGTTCCTTGCACAATGTACTGTAGCTTGCAGACAGTGGAGTGTGATTGTGTGTGTGTGACAGAGAGGGTATGTAGAGCAGTGTTGGGAAGAAGATAGATAGAAGATAACAAAATTGAATGGGATATTTCCTTTGAAAAAAATCATAGAGAATATGCTCTGTGGCAAACAAAAGTTTATGACTACATATTGTGTTAAAAATGACATTTTTCAGTAATGAACATCAGTTTGACATTTTGTTTAGGCGGAAATTCATATTGGCAGAAGTTAAAAGTTAACATCAGGGAAATAAACGCACTTCACCACAGCCGTATAGCTCAAGTCACGATCACTAAGGGGGCTACTGTTCGAAAAGTTGACCTTAACTAGTGTGTTTAAATTCACGAGTGGGATATTAACCAACATACTGAACGTCAACTTACAGAGCATTAAAATGTCTTAAGCTTGTGTTAACCACACACCTTATTTCAAGCATTTAACCAATTCTATTTAAAAAAAACAATTGCCTTTAAAAACACAGAAGCGCTAAAATAAAAACATATTGCAAGGCTTCAAGACTCATTGCTTCAACACTTAATAACAGGTATATTAAGACACATTGAATAAAAAAACTAAATAAATACAAGCATCGACATATAAACGCACCCAATAACCCATAACAAATAATCAAGATCATAAATGCTGCTTTGTTTTTGTCTCAAATTTCTTATGGGACATATCTGTCTATATAGTTGAATGCTCTGCTTTGTTCACATGCTACTATCATTTGGGCAGGCAACATAGAGAATTGGAGGGAAACCCTCTTTAATGTATATATAGTGGGTTCTTCCTAACTTATCCCATCAAAAGACAGTGAGTGATGAGAGCTGTGAGACTCAATCCGAACAGGAAGGTGGTTAAGAACCAACAAGGAACTGAAAGGTGGCAAAAAGCTATGCAGAACTGAGGGTGTTAGATGATCATTCTCAAATGACCTGTAGTGCAGTAAGGTTTTTGCTCAGTTGTATGAGAAAATTCAAACACAGCTTAACGTCATCGGTTGAGCCAGATGTGTTTGTGTCCGGGGAGAGGCTACAGGTGGTCTCACAGTACAAATACCTCGGGGTCTTAATTGATTCAAGACTCAATTTTAAGGCTCAGGTGAAAAAGGTGTGCAACAGGGTCAAGTTCAGTCTGTCAAATTTGAGGTTTATCTCACATCACCTGCTGCTTAACAACCTGGTCACATGCCTGTACAACCACTCTTAAACCCCTGGAATCATTATACAAACAAACACTCAACATAGTACGGTAGATAAGAAATCAGTTCATTCTCATCATTGCCCAATACTCACAAAATATAACTTGTTGAGCTGGGAAAATGTAATTAAATATGCAAATGCTTGCCTCATGTACAAAATAATGCACGGCCTAACCTCACCTCCACTCAGACATTTTATCACCATACGCACACCTCTAACTAGATCAACAAGAGCTGCAACAAGAGGAGATTGCGTTGTTCCATTAAGGACGAGTTCATTCAGCCAATCTTCATTTTCTTTTAAAGCTGCACAACAGTGGAACTCAATCCCAGTAACGATTAGAGAACAAAACACCTGCAGTTTATTCAAATCTGATTTAAAAACATGCTTAGTGGAAAATCAGCTCTGTCAACACTGACACAATCTGCACTTTACAACGCTCTGTTTGTACACATGTGCCTTGACCTGTTGCTATCTGTCTGCTTTGTGAATACTTATTTTTGTTTTTATGTTTTTATATATGCTTTTATCATGATATAAGCATCTATGTTGAATGTTGTTTTACTGATTGTATTTACCTGTCATTTGAAGTGACATTTTTCTTTAGGATGACTTTCAACATCTGTCCAGGGACTGCAGATGAAAAATAGCCTGTTGGCTAACTCTGGCGCATTTAAAGAAATGTTAATCAATGTGCACTGTCCCTGTCAAATAAATAAATAATGCTAGACCAACAAACAAACAACAGCAAGATCTTTAAGTAAAATGTTGACGCACTGGAAAGCAGTCAGGAGAAGCCTCGAGCTCAATTGTCTCTATTCTTTCAATTCACCACAAAAAAGGTTGTTCAACAGCATTTTGGACAAGTAGATGCAAATGGGACAGCAAAGTCCAGTTAATAGCCAAAAGGGATGAATAAGAACCAACTACCGAGTTAATTTGTTTATCAAAGCTAGGACTGCGTGAAAGATTCCTCCAGATTTTTCCGCAAATGGCTTTACAGGGTTTCTAATGGTGGTAATGATGGAGTCGGGGAGGCGAAATTTGACAACTCAAACTTGCTCTCATTAAGCTTGAGAAACGGTCTTTGATGTTTCAGTTCTTTCAGTCAATATTCAACGTAAATACACCTCATGCAGCAAATGTATTTTTGTTTATATCTTTTCAAAGATTCTGGCTTTTCAAATTGAAATGTATTTCTTTGTATTCACACAAACAAACAACAAACACATACAGAGCCATGAACACAGAAGCTCCTCTGGTTTTCTAAAGGACCTACGTTTAACTCATGCTACCTCCTCATCATCGTGATTGAACACGACAGAAACCAAAGTGAAATAACTCTTTAGGCCTTTCCGGCTTCTACGTGAAGTGCAGGCAGTGGAAGTGTCTTTTCTGCTGACCACTCGTGCTCCATGGACGACTTTTGTGTAGCAGTTTCCCTGCAGAGACTAGGGGGAAACTGCAGTGTGTATTTTGGGAGATGCCACTGCATGTTAGCTGCTTCGTGAAACAAACTTAATACCAGCTGTAACAGGTCTGATAACGCATGCACAACACAGTTTGGTGTTAAACCCTCATTGATCTGGCTTAATTAAAATATTACCCAACTGAAAAACACTTTAACGCCAACCAAGCAGTCAGTAGCTTTGTCCCTTGACACATTTGTGTAACAGGTATGCTGTGAAGTGTTTATTTACACTAAATCTGGATGAAATGATGCCACTGTGACCTATTTTTAGTGATTGGCATATAATGACAGACCATGTCAGCATTAACTGCCAGTAACAGTAAGAGCAGGCGACAGGGCATGACCTGGATAAAAAACATCCATGTTGAAATCTTCGAACAAAATATTCCTAGCTAAGAGGTAAAACATATACTCAGCAGTGAAAAAATGAATAAATCAGGTAGTTAATCTTTAAGCAATAAAGTTGTTTGGCTGGTTGTTGAGGAGGTGGTAAAGAGGTGAAAGGAGCCTTCCAGGTAGTAGCTTCGCCACTTAACCGATCATGAATTTGTAATGTCCTGGCAAGGGTCCACAAATAGCACACGCACAGTGTGACTATACCAAAATAAAAGCATCGTTATACACATGTTGTGACTGCAGTAATGAAATGGTTGTAGTTCGGGGAAAAAACATCCAGTAAACAGTTACAAAAATTAATGACTAGAGGGAGCAGAATGCTGAGAGAATGGTGCATGAAAGGAAGATTTTTCTTCTCCGTGAACCCAGAACACGGGTTCATTTTGTTGATGCAGATGGTGTTTTTACTGCTAAGTCAAGTATTTAACAGGCTCAGGCGCAAACCCTCCAAAACACGTTATAAGCTCAGGGGCAGATGTTCACAAGTGTTCTTGCAGTTTTGTGTTCATGGACAGTATTCACATTTAGTTGGTGTTTCAAGTGTGTTGGGTTCAAAGGGGCAGTTTATCATCCGGCAAAAAGCCCCCACAGAGGAGCATGTGGTAATTATAATATATATGTTCCTGCATCAACAGCTGCATGATTATATTATTTTGGATTTACAGTACTGATGCGGGCCAACAATCTAATACACACTGTATATAAAAGGCACAAATTAAAAGAAAGCAATTCCAAAATGTGAAGTTTTTAATGGGATGAATGGGCTGCAAACAAACCCATAGAAGCCAAGGTTCACCGCAAGAAAATACCTTGTGATAATTTGTTATGCTATTATAAATCCACCCTGCATAAAGCTGCATTGCATAAGTGCACACATTAACTATGGGAAAAAGAGTGCTTGCATTTTTTATTAAAATCAACCATCTTTGCTGCTGGGATTGACTTTTGTACCATTAAATGCAAACACAATTGTATTTTCCCAACTGTCTCAGGCACAAATCCAGTCGCAAATCACGGGCTGTGAGTCACCCTGATCTGCTGACACAGAAAGAGGAGAATTCATAGTGCCATTGAACGTAAATGAACATGTCATGAATCAGCTGTCCAATCTCTTGTAATTGGACGTAGTAGGCATGGCCCCATTCAAACGTAAAAATTAGATGAATTCCTCTTGCTCCATGTCGGGCGGCTCTTATCCTTGGTCTCATTCATTCAAATTTCACTCACTCACATTTCATCTGGTTGTATTTCTTACATAAGGCATAACTCATCTCTTTTAGATTAACTTCTAGTTGGCCAAATGAGCCATAAATATATTTTATGTTGTATAGGTGTAGAGTGCTTCCCCTTTTCCAGCTGCCTGAATAATTCTCTTCCTCTCCATGTTTTATTGTGAGGCCGAAATGTGCCCCGACTGGATGTGTCTTCAGCTCTGTGTATTGCTGTTTGTCCAACAGATTTAGTAGAAAAGCAGAGGTATGCGTCATAACTTGGTCTAAAAAAATTGAAATTAATCTCTTATAAATTAATAGAAAAATGTATAAAATAAGATGTAGATGTCTGTTGGTAAGCTACTCTGTGGCCAGGAGCCTTTCATGTCCACCACCACCCAACTAAATCCTCAGCCCCCTAATCTTCCATAAACACTCCCTGACTACGGAGCTTCCTTGGCATTGCCAGCATGTGTGTGCCAGCCCCATATAGCCATTAGCACTGTTAAGCCTGTGCGTCTCAGCCCGAGCCCCCACTCCTCACAGCAAAGGTGAGTGATGATTACTTCATGCATCACTACGGGTGGCGTTAATCCTCAACTCTGGCAAGAAATCTTTAAAACGGAATAAACGTCTCCATCCTGATCCACTACAGTCTCAGGTTGTTTGTCATTACCAGCAAAGGCTTGCAAACTGCACACATTGAATTCCATTTGCTGTTTATCCCTCTATCACTCACTCCTCCCCTTTATAACCCCACATCACTTTTTGTTGATCACCTCCTTTCTTCTCTCACCACACAAACATACACCCGTTTGATTGCTTTCCCTCTCCCCCACGGCAGCCAGCAGCTAACCAGATCATTCCAATCCCTCCATAAATAGGAAACCACAGTAAACAAAAATCTGAGCTGCCAGTGCAATCAGGGAACATTTCTCTCCATTTCTTTTCAACTCTTCTCTCTGGATGAGTGCTGCTGTGTGCCTCTCATTCTCCCAGCACACTGCAGCTCCTCCCTCCACCTCCCTCATCAGCTGCCCCTCCCTCTCCCCTCTCTGTCGCTGCTAGGTGCAGCATGTATGCGAGCGTGTGTGAGCCAGCAGAGCTGCCTGTGTGTTTACATGTCAGCCTATCAGTGCTGCCGGATTTAGCGCATCTGGAGAGGAACGAGGCTTCTCTCAAATGCCCCTCAGACAAGGGGGATTCTCAGCGCTGCACACATCCCTCTTCCCCCGTCTGAATCCAGCCTGTCGTGAATCCTGCATCCCTGTCTCCATGCTTTCGGAGGCATTTTGAATTTCCTTCGCAACATGGAGCTGCCTGAATTAGAATTCTCTGCATGACAGTCCTGGTAAGTACTCGGTCTCTATGGTGGGCTTTGAGCACTGAGGCATTGGATCAGATTTATTATGGTGCAGTGGTGGGGCCAGAGGATCGCCAGGGAGCAAATTAATGACGGAAATAAAACTGTATCGAAGGCAAAAGATAGGGATGGAAAGAGGGAATATTATTCACTGAGGAGGGCTCCAGATCTTATTTGTGCTTTGTCATCCAGATGGCTTTCATTTCGCTGCGTGCTATGAAAACTGGGTTTGTATTTAGGGAACACACACATGCATGTATCATTTTGAACATACAGTATGTGCTGTTGCTTGTGTGTTAGTGGTATAAATACAGGTATATGCTATAAATATTATATTGCATATGTGTGCATGGATGCATGAAAACACACCTATGTCCAGCCTTTTTCACAGCAGAAGGTGTGAGGCTGATTAAGAGTGTGTCTGTTTTTGTGTTCCTCCCCCCCCCCCTGACGCTTCCTCGCCTGCCCTCATTAACATTCATCTTCCTTCAAATGCCAGTAAACTCATCTAGCCTCACACTTATTCATTCTCAGCTGCCTTTTTGCTCTTGGCTATTTTCCACTGGGTATGAAGGAGTCTATGCAGGTGTTAGATTTGCCACAGGTTAGATGGATGGGTGGCAGTGGGGGGGGATGGGTAGAGTGGGTGTGGGGGGTGATGCCCAATGATTATTTGTGCGGGCCAAGTAAACGGTCTCTCGTAGTTTAATTTATATTTCTTGTTATATTTGCATTTTTCTAATCATGGCTGCAACGCTCCAGCAGGCTGACAGCGATGAGAGGACTCTTCCTCTCTCTTTTTTCTTTTTTTGTGTAACTGCACAGTAACAACCTCTGCAAACCACAGAGCCCTGGCAGTGCCTGAGTGAAGGGTCTGCTCTTCACGTCAAGGCTTTATGAGCTAAACAAAGCTCCTAATTGGAGCCCTGTAATCAGGTTATGACAGCTGATTAGAATCTCTTCTCTTTTTTGGAGTTAATAATGCCTGTCAGTGTGTGTGCGCGTCTTCAAAGCACTCAACGACATTTCCATCAGAGTGAAATGAGCGAGGCATGTTGATTTCTGATTACATTTGATGATTAAAATTAACTCATTGTTATTGGACAATCTGCATATTGTCTCTTTGTTCTCTTCACATTTTTCAACTTGTGCTGCATTTATGGACATATTATAGCTGTATTTCAAGACTGGAGAATATATAATACACATTTATTTTTATTTAATCACACTGATATCCGATGCTAATGGATGTGTTAACATATTTTAGCATTACCACAATATTTAACCTGCTTTTCTCCATTAAAGCTAATGGGGATCTACACAAAAAGCACTGAAATTATCTGTATATAAAGATATTGCTGGTTTGCTTACACAAAGTTACCCAATTACAGTATGCATTCAGCAGAAATGGAGCAACATAATCATCATATTGGAATCATACTATGGCTGCACGATTTGGGGAAATAATCTAATTGCGATTTTTCTGACAGATATTGCGATTCGATTTGCGATATTTGTTTTTAAGCGACCCAACGGAAGTTAATTATAAAATGCGGCCATATCTCCGGCTAGGAAGGACGCATCAACATGCTCCCGTCTCTAGCACCCCCGCAGCCCGGGCTACGAGTGAAAGAACTACACTTACATTAAACTTCCATTGGGTTGCTTTAAAGTCAAGCTTCAGTTTCAGATTCACCCTGTAATAGATGTAAAACATGTGATGGAGCATTTCTAACTTGACTCAGACGGTTTGTTTCACCAAACCATCTAGGAAAGCTCCATTGGAAGCCATTTGGAAAAGTATTTCAGAAATACTGGTAGGTGATTGGATCAATCTGTCCATCACCTTCTATCATGGGCCACTTCTGATTGGTTAACAATGACTGGTACATGTGGAGCACAGCACTTCTGATTGGTGTGGATGACTGACACACAAGAAGAACAAAAATACAAAAAAATTAATTAAATAAAAATCGCAGGCTTTGCGATTTGATAATTGCATCATTGAAAATCGCGATTTCAATTTAAAATCGATTAATTGTTCAGCCCTAAATCATACAGTATTTCTTCACCAACTATTGAGCTGCTAATTGCTATTATATGTTCACAGGGTTTACAGCAACTCTGTTTATCTGCCATGAGTTCCTTGGCAGGTAGAATATAAATGGGATTCAGTTTTTTATTTATTGAAAACCTTTGCCTGTTGTGGCATGAATCCACGCTGATAAGAACCTTTAAAGTGACTAAAACAGTGAAGATGCAAAATACTTTAAAAAGCACAAAGAGGAGAACTGCAGGTGATGGCTTTCTGTGGGTTCATTACTATGAGTACAATTTGATCAATAGACAAATATCTAGTTTAGCAGCTTTAATGAGTAGAGCACAGTAGAGCTTAGTGTGAAATCATTTTGCCTAGCAACCATTTGGAGCACTTCTAGATGTTCTGATGATCAATGATAAGCTATTAAGCAACTACTAACATGTACGGATGGGGTCAATTTAAACAACAAATTGCTTTGGTTTTGCACAAAAAACTGACAGTACTGTACATGACAGTTCCATTTATGACTAGCCTTATGGGTCAAATGTAAGTTCTAAGCATCATTATAACTTTGAAAATCTCATTTTAAATGTACATTTGAATGCTGAGCAACTTATTTTTGGATGTCTTTTCATTGTGTTCAAGGACAGTATTTCTGCAGTTGCAAGATAAAGTCCTACTTATATATGACTTATATTAGTATTAGTTACACTATTTGTAGAATAGGATACCAGTGATGGTTACATATAGTTTCGAACTGGTTCCGGACAAATATTTTCAATATGTCCGGGGCGATGTAAAGTCTAAAAGTATAAATGTATTGAAATGAATATGTATATTTCCAAATTGACAATATGTCTTATTGTAAATGTTCTGTTGGCACTAAGCCTTTAGAAAACAACATTTTTCGGTTGGTCACCTAACTGGAAGACACAAACTGACAAATGATATTCATGAAGCTGATTTACTAAGACTAAATTCATTCAAGATGATCAATCACAAATTAAGGATTTTCTTCAAGGATTTATTAGGTCGATGAAAGAATAAAATATGACTAGAGATTTCAAGCTTCTTTCAAAAACCTCAAAAACCTCAGATGAAAAAATAAATGACATTCAGTCTGAGTAAATGTCAAACACATTGAAATGCTCTTAGTTGAAGTACCTGTTGTTTGGGTTCCTTTGAAGAAGAATAAAAAGGAACATAAGCCCCAGAATCCTTTGAGGCCGATGCATTTGTGTGCATGCAATAGGCCTTGTAATAACATAATATTATCCACAAACATTGGAGCAAAGTGGGCTTGTGCTAAAGGATCCTGAGCAGTTCTGACCTTCATGCTCCTCATAGAAGGTGTGCACTGGAAAAATAATAAGAACATTGAAGTATGGACTTAATTCACTCCAAAAAGGTTCTCTTAGTTACCCGATATATTGCAAATATATTCAAATGCAACTGACAAAATGTGTATGATCACTTAAGAGTTTTTGTAATACATTGATATTATATTAATTAAGACCATGCATTTACACTTAATACTGTTGAGCCTATACTCCAGTTTATTCCATCCCTAATAAAACAGCTACACAATCAAAGCAGCGCTTCTTTTTCACAGCACTTTGTTCCATACTGTCATACGCTAAATATTCTGTGACATAGTGATCGACATAACACTGAACAATAGCCAATGTCCTCGCAGTAGGATCACATGTTGATCATCACAGCCAAAGTAATTTGTTTACAGATGGATTAAGGTTATTTCAGTTAGAATATAGGTTACTTATCCCATGTTGGAGGAAGTTACAATTAGCAACATTTGTGGAAAACTCAAGAGTATATATTCACTTGAAAGCAGATTGTTTTTGCTTCAGAGTTCATTATACACCATATGCTCAATGTAAGAAAAACTGCATGATGAATAATGTCAGATTCATCTGAGGATTTTGTACGGTCTCTTGTGATTCCTTTCTCCTCATGTTTGAATTTAGCTTCTTAATAAAAGCCCATTTCATGTATAGCTCAAATCAGGGCAGTGTGGCACATAACAGTTCATTTGCAATACCCCAGAAAGAAGTGATGTATAAAGTAACCTGAAAACATCTAGGGTGTTACTATTGAAGCATTCTGTGAAACAAGATCCATCTGGAATCCAGATGCTGCCACATACTGGGTAACATCAGCCACCTTGAAAAGGAGCCGGTGAGACTGGATGTGGTGAGGCTGGCAGGTCCCATGTTTACAGTGTCTGCTGTATGGCGAGGTGGCACACGCAGGCAGATCTGTCACAGGATACTCAGGTTTTCGTTCTACAAATGTATTCAGAAGGTCACAGTCCGGCTGTTCAGCAGCAGCCTTCCTCATTTGAATGTAATAATAGCAGCTTTATGCTAAATATGAGACAGTCAGGGGCTGGTAGGATGGAGCAGAGCTCCATGTGCAAGCTCCTGGCTAGAGTCATGCTCTGGCACTATCAGAGCCTTTAATAATATACATTGGATGTGATCACAGTGGAAAGACTGTCCCTTCCCATTCATCATCTGTCTGCTCGTCTCATTCTTTTGTTTGGTGGGTATTTATATTATAACTGGACACCAGAGGTCTGGTTCCTTTCACTTGAAAGAAAGAAGATGATGACTGATTGCCTTGTCTTTCTGTATTCTCAAACTGTAATGACTGGGGCAGCAAGTAATTAGGCCTTTGGAATCTATATGCCAGTTTTTTCCACATCAGAACCAAGGCCAATGCGTTCAATCATAGAAACTGAACTTGGGTGTGGAATTTTAAACCCGCTGTTAAAAATAATGGTCTAAGTTCTTTATTAACCGTAAGAAATGGCCAAGCCACACAACCTTCATATTTGTACTGTAGCGGGTGATCATTTGGTGTGAACATCTCTATTGAGCCTGCTATAAAGGGCTTTTAGAGTCTGAGGTACAATTGCCTTCAGCATGGCATTTAGCTCTTTCTTTCTCAATCCAAGTGCAAAACATTTTATATTCCCTGATGGTGAGTAGGGGATAAAGGTTTGTGTAATTCCCGGCTTATCCTACTTGACTTTCCAGAGGAATGGGTGTTAATGAGGAGAGGAGCCTCTTTTGTAGTATTACTGGAAGACTTTGTCAATGAACAAAGAAACATGTTAAATGTATTGCACGTTTTTACCCAGGGTCTGTTTACCAATATTTTAAAGTGTAAAGGGATCATTTAGCCGTTTTAACATCTCCTCATGTGTCTGACTAATCCTGTAAATGAGTCCAATAGGACGAAAATATCTCAACATCTTTAATTGGACCTTGAATGTAATAATAAATAATGCAATGTAAAATAAAAATGTCTTTGGCTTGCAAATTTAACCTCCATTCAGCAATATCTTCTGAATCAACACTAAATCAAATGAGTGTAAAAAGGGTTATTAGTGCTGCTGATCTAGGAGAGTGAATAGCCCCGTCTGCCGCTCTGAGCCTCTTCCTGTTAATAGCGTTTGTTCACCAGCCCGTCTGGTTGAGTCCCTCTGGCTCTCACTGACCCCCCATGTACAACCGTGGGCAGCTGTTCAAAAGCTTCTAGCTCAAAAGCTCCCACACACTGATTGTACTCTACTGGCCCGGTGTGAAATGGTAGAGTAGGAGTCAGAATCTTTCAGAGTTGAGTGCATGGTAAAGACGGTCGAACATACATTTAGCAAACCAAGGGAGAGCTTTTTTTGTCACCAGTTGTAAGACCAAACAAATGCTAAAACGAAAGTGACTGCTGGACCATTTCTCACACGGCCGAGCAAGTTCTGCAGAGTGCAATACATTAGTTAGCAAACTACACAGTTCTCTCAAGCTGTGGCTTTGTTTTGAAGTCTACTCTCTGGATCTTGACCCCTAAAAGACTTAATCCACTTTTAGTTTGAAAAACAAAACATTTTCAAAACAGTTTTTCATTAGTTAATACCAATACAATAGCCATTGTAAATACCATCAAATCGCACAATAAGAGTTTTGCAATGCTTTTAATGTTCTGCTTGGTTCATACCTCTTAACAATATATGCTATGCTTTTAAATATACCCATCATGGGCTTGTGAAACCTGGACTCATATTTTAAACTCACCAAATGATCTTAATCTTTTTCATTTTAAGAAGTTATTAGTCATACAGAATCCTATAATGATGGTTACATGTTTTCACAGCCATCTACAGTATAAACGTAGCTACAGGTGTTACAGGTGTATAGCCAGCTAATGAGTACGAGCATTTTCAAGTTCCGTTCAACATTTACTTAAAGTTCAGCATTTTCAGCCATTCGGAGTTATGTGCATTGTGATTATTATTTTTAGAATAACTTGTCAAGCCACATCAAGCTTGAAGTCAACAGATGCAAAAATTATGGTTTGTGTCAAATACAATCAATAGAGAAAATAAACACAGAACTCCAAGGCGCCCAGGGTTCGCTGCGTAGTAAACGCTTTTATTCAAGCATCGCTGACACCCACTTGTTTTCCGCTGGAGTCTTCTTCAGGGCGGGATACGTAGGTGTCAGCTCAGAACTTGAGTACATAGGATTTCCTCTTGTTTTTCTACATGCCTCCAGCCATTAACTCCAAACAGCAACTTTGTTTGCCGAGTGTGATGTTTTAAAATGATTGTTTTCCCGCTTAAACAGCAAAATATTTTGATAACGCTCCAATTTTGTTTGCTTTATTAATTGTTCCGAAACACAATGGTGGTACGGATCTAAAATGTTTGGATTAAGAGCATCTCTCTGAATGGCAGAGGTTGCTCCGAGGGTTTTACAGATTCTTGTGGCATATTTAAAATTGAGGAACTTTGATAATACACTCACAGCAGGGGGCAGGGACTGATCAGAGCTTACATTATTATCCATCAAAAATAAGAACACATTGCACCACCATGGAGACAAGATAGCAGAAAACACTTTGATGAAGTAAATAAAGCATTATGTTTTGGATTAGAATGTTGTAATGTCCTACTTTTGTTGTGGTATAAGAAACCAAAAGTTGTTTGTTGCACCTATATAACAGCCAACAACGTGTAGCAAGTTTGGTATTGCATTTTTTTGGGGGGGGGGTTTCGCAGTGTGTCTCGTTATTCTTGTTTTTTGCGGTGATCCACATCAGTTCTTTAATCTAGTGCTGCATTTCCAGCCAATCATGAGGGGCCTTTTTTCAGGGAATATGCAGGAATCCTGAAGTCAAATGGAAGACCTTTTAAGACCTTTTTTAAGACCCTTTCCATACATTTTAAGATCTCATCACCACTTTGAGTTTTAACCGGTTACCTTGGCGACACACTTTACCTCACATTTACTATATACAGTATTGATTGTCCTTCCTCCTTATCTTCCAACCATTTGGACGCAAACTTGCATTTCCCCATAACGACGTTTAACAGCCGGCGTAATTTGTGTGCTATCAAGCAGTGAGCGTGCGATGTCCTGTTCAGATGACGTCAAATCCAACGAGATGCCATAAATAAACTACACAGAATCACAATACACACCTACGCAATGATTACATTCAGGCAGACTGTAGAATACAACCTCTTTGGACAATTGATATACTTATTGAAAACAAGCTACAAAATGTAATACCTTGGAAAATGCAATTTAATACTTTTTAATAGCCTTAATATCCGCTAAATTGATTTATCAACATTTAATACTTTTTAAGACCCCGCGGACACCCTGTTTTTTACAGCAGACATTTTGAGTTGTTGAAGAAGGAAAGTTTTTATTTGTAAAATACTGATCCTATCACTTAAGCAGTTAAATGTAATGTAATGCAGCCATCATCAACATTTGTGCTTTCTCTGCTTACCTTTAACATGCTTTCTGTATAAAACACCTGATCATATTATATTAAAATGTGTGGAGCAAGCTGACACGAGCACCTTTGTTGTTTTAAGAAATGTTGTGGCAGCTAATGATGAACTACCGTTTAACATAAAGGACATAAAGGTGAGGCAATCACAAACAAGGATCAAATTAATTGTTTTAGGTGCACTAGAAAAGATGGAGGATCAAAGATGATTAGTCTCATCCACTGACCACACAGGAGATGAAAGGAGCCTTCTGATCTTCAAGCTGGTTATTTCCAGATCAGTAGTAAAGATGATGAACATGAGAGGAGGATGCAATGCTTGCTGACTTGCTATTGGCCAGCAACCTTGGGTTAGCTTTGAACATTGCACAAGTACTGTGGAGGCGCATACACAGTATGCAAACTTAACATTAGGGTGTATGCCCCTACATGAGTAAAACATGAACAACTATCCTTCAAAAGCTCATACACAGCATGGTGAGCCTTGAAATAGGTAGCAAAGCTCACTGTTAAAAGCTCATGCAGAGAAAATATACCTTTAAATATGTATTTATGCAATTCCAAAAACAGCTTTTCATGTGATGGTCCTAATCGCTTTTCCTTTGCTTTATTAAAAAAGTATTACATTACAATAAAAGCATACAACTTGCTTAGCAAACTTTCAACACCCGCAGCCCTGAGACCTGTGGTTCCTGACTGGGTGAATGCAGTGTTGATCAGAGTGCAGTAAATGTACTTTGAGACAGACAGAATCAAATGGAGCCCCTCATGGAGACTGTTGTTTTCACTTCCATTGACCACAGGGATGTTGAGGTAAGGAACACGTTTCCTATCATCAACTACTCTGTGTCTTCTAGTGTCTTAGAGACCATTGATCTACAGTCTCACCTGTCAAACTGAAAACCATCCAGCATGAATGGCAAAGCTTCAGTGTCTCCCTCAGTTTCTTAGATAAGCCGCCTTTTTGCATTGGTTCTTTTCCACTCTGCTCAGACCAACACTTTCATGGCTGAGCCTTGAACTAGTAGCTGTTTTGATGTTTATGCAGCTGCTGCTAAACTTAAATAGTTCCTAGTTAAATCAGTCCAGACCTTCATCTCGTCTCCCTACCTTCTCTGCGCTTATATCATCTTAGGTCCAGTGTCATTCATTATTGTATGTGGATATATTTCACTGTGGCCCAGAGCTCTGCAGGTGCACACCTCTCAACCTTTTAAGCTTACTGTAACTGCTTCGAGATCCCGAAAAACACTTTCCAAAAACACTTTTGCAAATTTGCAATACGTTTGACCACATACAGACATGGATCCAGACACACACCCAGCCTCACAAGTGCTTGACCTCCATGTCAAACTTTAGACTCCTAGGGCGAAAACTGTGGCCTCCAAATGATGGGGACATATTAGTTGGCTGACCGACCAACACCGCAGTCTTTAGAGCTGCTTGACGCAGATAAAAGCGTTCGGAATACCAGTGGAAATCAGTTGCACTCCAGACAATTGTCTGGCTACCTAACATTTATAATCCTGGATCATAAAACACAAGGTGTTATGAGCAGGTTTGTTTTAAAATAGGACCGTCAAAGAACTACAGTATGATCATTGACTCTCTGTTATGGAGATAAACAAACTGACACAAGCAATTACATGTTGTCTAACAATTTCATTTTTGCATGAATACCTTCATGAAGTAGTTTTGGTGCTTTTGCTCATCCTCCACATTGATCACTATAAATTATACGTATTGCTCTAGTCTCTCTTGACAACATCTTTGTCCAAAATAAGTAGGCCATAGGTCTGGGAACGTTCTGTGCAGCCTTTGCGGCTGAGAGCCCTGCTAACTGCTGTCAAAAAAAGAAAGCTTGTGAGCTTGCTGACCCCATGCAGGTGTGTTTCTGCATCTCAACAGGAGCAGTTCCCATGCACTGAACCATTTTGTCCTTCGCTAAGCATTTGATGCTGGCATGGGGGAGCATGAGGCCATGCTGTTACTTTGTTAGGGTTGCAGGGGTTGTTACCTTTATCTTTGGCTTCCATGGAGGATTTGTTTTCATGGGATTTCTCATATCTGACTGCGTATTCCTCTGGAGAATGCAGATTAACTGGCAATACACTTCTAAAGAGTCTATTTTTGCCCAGCAAGTATTTATTGTAACATAATACAGGGAAACACGGCTCAGGAGGTAATCGGAAGGTTCCTAGTTTGATCCCTGGCTCCTCCAGAGAGTGTGGAAGTGTCCTTGAGCAAGACAATGTAATCCTAACCGCTTATTATTATTATTATTATTATTATTATTATAGCAGCTTTATTTTTTAATATTGTTACTGATGGAATGGAACGGCATAGGTTTGTTGTTTGGCTACCATCTTAATATTTCCAATACAATCAAACATTTACACTTATGCGTCCAAAAGCACAGAAAATACATTGCATACAGACATCACATACAGTACCTGCAGGAAGGGAGACTTGTCCACTCTGATCTACCACAAACATTGCAATTTGTACACAGCAAACACTGTTTCCTTGTTTGTTTGCTTTTAGACTTTGAAATGTTTGCTTTACATTTGTCAGTTGAACACAAACACACCAGTGGAATCAATAGTCATCTCTTACATCCTATACATATTTGCTTGCAACTTTGTAGTTGTCGCTCCCTCTTTGTTTCAACCTCTATTCCCTAAACAGTGGCAGAATAATTAAAGCTGCAAGCTGGAGAAATGTGTTCCTCTCTACAACAAGCCTAACGTGTAATAGACGGGTTAATGGGCTCATTGTTTAGGACTGTAATAAAGAACATGGAAGCTTGAAGTAAAGAAAAAATAAATAAGACTTTGTTGGTAAGAAAAGCCTTTGGGGAAATGTTGGACAGCACCAATGACTGAAAACATGTGTGAAATGTAAAAGAGAAATTATGGATTGTATATGTTTGACTCACTTGAGGATATTGAGATTTGAAATAGACACTGTAACCTCAAACTATAGTTGACCCCAAATACATTGCAGCTGTTTTCACGTTGCCAAATGGTGTTTCTCAAAGATGTTATGCTCACAGATCAAAAGTAAGATCATTTCACCTACATTTCAGTTTGTGTTGAGTCACAAATGCAGACCCTGCTACAAACGTTTATATTATTGAATAGCAATAAAAAGTGTTTGTCAGCTATGGAAAAGATTCATGCAAATAGACATCCTCTGAGCACAATTTGCATGTGCATCAATCAAAACAAAAAGCTGAATTATTTATTATATCAAGGGAAATACTCTGAAACTCAAGCTGCATTGATGATTCATGACAGCGGTCACAAGTTGAAACTGTCCAGCAGGGACATAGACAAATAACGTGAATAGAGAACTGAGTTACAATGCTAATTGGTTTGCAACTAACAGAGCTTTGTATTCAATTTTTTTTTGAGCAAATCCTTTTTCATGATATTCTGATGTTATCTTGTCTGCCTTCCATACTGTATGAGGGGATCAATAATCTCTTTTTAAAAAAGTCCAAGTTCCAGCTTTAATGTAAATATCCTTCCAACATTAAGCTGCAACATAAATGTACTTAATAGTACCTGAAAACTACCGTAGGGCATGAATGCACCACTGCGTATAGCTAATTTGTCTAGATGCTGCCTGCCGTTTTCAATGACCCATTAGCAGAGCACGGCTCTCTTCGGTTTGCCCGGCATCAAACAGCAAGGCACCATAAGAGAGGAGATGCAGGGTTTCAAGACAACAAGAGACTAATGGTGAGCCGAGAGCTGCTTTTGAGAGAAGACTGACAGGGTGAGAGGTCCACAGAGAAAAGGCAAGCATTCATAGAACAGCAGGAGAGAAAAGGCTTGTCTAATCATATTCCTCCCATTCACAATCAAATGAAAAAAATCAAAACAAATCATGGTGGGCACAAAGGATGCATGGAACAATAGAACAAAGGGTAAAAATGTTCTTCGCTTTAAAAAGATACTTCAAGCCACACTCTCAAAATGTAAAGACTATGAGCACTGTACCTGAGGTAGTAAATGAAAGGATACATTTCTTTATTCAGAAATGCAGCTCAAGGTCAAAACTAAGTGGTGATACAACAAGCAGCTCTGAGCTGTGAGGCCAGATTACACAGATAGTACCCTGCCCTTACCACACGCTGAATCATAAATCATGCATAGTATTTTGGTAAGAAAATCACCACCGCATTTGCATTTGCTTGTTTCCGATTATCAAGGACATCAGTGAGCCTCATCTTCATTCATATGCCTGACTTGACAAGATAAAAATCACATTATGTGTCAAACAGATAAGCATGTTACCCCGTGTTCTGCATCGAGTAGCTTTGTAATATTTCATTTCACTCCGAGGTTCAGCTTCTGCCACAACACATCAAAGTTAAATGTGTGCTTGTCTCTTTTGAATAATATTTTATGGTCCAATATTTTTGGACCAGTCCACATGTTATCCATCGGAAAATTCACATGATTAATGAAAGACGGAGTGGGAGGTTACGATGGAGCTACTGATAGACACTTGTATCGAGTCAGACTGCTTCCTACAATGCACTATACTCACTGGACCGACGTGTCTGACATATGCAGCCGACCGAAATTAAAACTTCTGCAGGAAGGCAAAATGGAAGCTGCAATTACTGTTCCATTGGAACTACTCAGACCACAGTCCAATTACTTTAATACACTGTGAGTGATGTTTAATTTGTCTTTGAGCAATAAAAGCAGGATCATTCTAATCTTCACTATCGAGTTTACATTTTTATAAAGCGAGGTAGACAGCCTGAGAGATTCTAAAAAGCACTACACTGATAATTTAAAGCACTCTTACCAAAACGCTTTTGTGGTTTATGAGTTACAGATCAAATACGCAGTGGCTATTCAGTTCCCAAGACAGCCTGATGAATATGGGGAGATTGTCCCATCATAAAACAAAATCCTGTTTAATAAACATTGCTTCACGGCACCGTTTTTTGTTGAATAATTGTATTTATTGTGGAACTATTTCGATTTTGTCAAGCAATATACATATACTAGTGAATCACATAAGACTGTTTTGCTTTGTTATTGAGGAATTGAGATCGTTTGTCAAAGTAAAGACAAATGATAGTGTAATTTCTCTCACTTCGCATGAGGCTCTTCTGAGAATGTGTCTCACAGAAATAGCTGCGACTGAAATCACAAGATTGATGCGAGAAGTAGAGCTTGAAGGTTTAAGCAAGTTAAAGTTCCACTGGGTCAAAATCAAAGAGGGGTTTAAAGATCTCTGACGAGTTTTTCCCTCCTTCCATTTATCACCGCGTGGCAGCAAACTCTGCTTTATATAACTGCTAGGTCAACAGCGGCATGGGATGAGGTCATTTTGCATACATTTCAGATAGTCATATAAAAAGATATACCATGGCATGTTTAGATGTTAATTAAAAATGGTTTGTACAGTATGAGCAAAGTCATGCTTTCACTGAAATTGGCACACTGTACTTGTTTACAGTATACTCAGAGTTCAGAAGCACAGCAGGGTGATTGTCTTTTGTGACCAAGCTATTTTATTGATTTCATTTCTAGTGAGCAATGCCACCATAGTAACATGCTATGCAAAGACAGGGGTGGGGCCGGTTATATCTTTGTAAGTGGAGAAAAAATGCAATTTCCAATGTCTTTGCAAAAATAGACCTGGTGTTATTTTTTAAGAAATGTATTTAGCTCATAGTGTATGTTAGGTTAGGTTGAGAAAATAGCTAATGGGTTATAATGCTAGAGGAATCATTTTCAAAAATAGTTTATTATCCTGAAAATATGTAATTGCAGTTATGATTTGTTAAGAAACACACAGCATTTACAAGATATTTGAGTGGTACGAGAAGAAAATAACTCAACACTTAAAATGCAATATATTCTAGAGTTCTAGTCAAATCTGTCTAAAAATGGAAACCTCGTCAGTAAATAAACCTTTTCTACTTCCTAAAAACAGGTTTCAACGCTTTTCAGTTGGAATTAATCACAACAATATTTAGGACACTCTTTCAAAATCATAAAGGGAAAAAAAAAGCTGATTTTGTTTTCTAATAAACCTTAAAAATATTTGTTCTAACGTTTAGTTTGTTCCGTTTAGAGGACAGAATGACTTTTATCAAAATTGTCAGAGGCATTTGTGTACCACCAGTCCTCTCCACTAACTCCCCTTTTACCATGTCTCCACAGGTACGCAATAGGATGGTGTTTGGCGAGGCAGGAGGGCACAGCTACTTGGTGGCATGCTGGCAGCCCATCCTTATCCTCATGCTGGGCACCGTCCTCTCTGGCTCCACCACCGGTTGCCCCTCCCGATGTGAGTGCAACGGTCAGGAGCGTTCAGTCGCGTGCAATCGACGGAGACTGGCAACTCTTCCTGAGGGCATCCCCACAGAGACTAGGCTGCTAGACCTTAGCAAGAACCGTCTGAAAACACTGGGGCCCGAGGAGTTCATTAATTACCCTCAACTGGAGGAGCTGCAACTCAACGAAAACATTATTTCGTCCATTGAGCCAGGGGCTTTTGGCAATCTCAATAACCTTCGAACTCTAGGATTGCGTAACAACCAGCTAAAGCTCATTCAGCTGGGGGTGTTCACAGGCCTGACCAACCTCACCCAGCTTGATATAAGTGAAAACAAAATTGTCATTCTGCTCGACTACATGTTCCAGGAGCTCTACAACCTGAGGGCTCTGGAGGTAGGCGACAATGACCTGGTATTCATCTCACCCCGATCATTTCATGGCCTAAGCAACCTTGAAAGCCTCAACATTGAGGGACGCAATCTGGCCTCAGTGCCCACTGATGCCCTGAGCCATCTGCATAACATCTTGTCACTTCAATTACGCTATCTCAACGTCACCGTCATGAGGGATTACTCCTTTAAAAGGCTCTATCGACTCAGAGTGCTGGAGATTTCTCAAATGCCTGCCTTGGATACCATGACCGCAAAATGCTTGTATGGACTCAACCTCACATCATTGTCCATCACAAACTGTAATCTTACGGTCATCCCCTACCAAGCCATCAGTCACCTAAGGCATCTCCGGTTTTTGAATCTGTCTTTCAATCCCATTCATACCGTGGAGGGAAACAAACTGTTCAATCTGCAGAAGCTCCAAGCTTTTCATTTGGCCGGTGGAAGATTAGCTGCCATTGAACCCTACTCATTCCGAGGGCTCAACCACCTCCGTGTACTCAATGTGTCCAGCAACAGCCTGAACACCCTAGAGGAGTCTGTCTTCCACTCAGTGGGAAACCTGGAGACTCTGGCTTTGTATGACAACCCGTTGGCCTGTGACTGTCGCCTGCTCTGGGTCTTTCGCCGGCGGTGGAGGCTCAACTTTAACAGACAACAGCCCGTGTGTGCATCACCTGACGTTGTTCAAGGGAAAGAGTTCAAAGATTTCCCAGACATTCTCCCATCCGACTATTTCATCTGCCAGAAATCAAAGATAATGGATTATAAGGTTCAAGTAAGCCATGTAGATGAAGGAACTACGGTTAATTTCGCTTGCAAAGCTGAGGGAAATCCAGGCCCTGTGATAATGTGGCTCTCCCCTAAGAAGAATTACATCACTACCAAATCTGCAGTGTCAAGACTTTCTGTGTCTAATGAGGGCACACTGGAGGTGCGTTACGCCCAAATCCAAGACAACGGCACCTACTTGTGCATTGCAAGCAATGCAGCAGGCAATGACACCAAAGCTGCTCACCTTTTTGTGCATAGCTACTCCCCCAATTGGCCCCAACAGTCAAATAAGTCATTTGCCTTCATTTCCAACCAGCCAAGCGATGAAGGCGCTAATGTGACCCGGGCCACCATTCAATTTCCGTTTGACGTTAAGACACTTATAATTGCAACCACCATGGGATTTATCTCTTTCCTTGGAGTTGTTCTCTTCTGTCTTGTAATATTATTCCTCTGGAGTCGTGGGAAAAACAATATCAAGTCGAGTATAGAGGTTGAATATGTGCCACGTAAAGAGGAACCAGAGGAGGCCAGTCCAACTGAGGAACCCATACAATTCAACATGAAGATCATGTGAACCTCAAATGGAGAAGCTTACAAACAGCAATCGGGATTCATACCACCTTTGCTTCAAATATGTACTCAGTTAGTGAGCAATATAAATTGCACAGCAGCAAACGCATCTTGACAAAAGACCCTTGAATCTTTCTTTTTTTTTACTACATGGACTGAAACTTTAAAAGCAAATGTTGAACTTCAAATATTCAAATTTCTGTATATATGTATTGGCAATACTTTATCAGTATGTTAACATGCACTCAACATATTCCTTTGTCAAACTAAATGAGTGAAATAGTTGGAAAAAGCACATGGATCACAGTAGATGGATTGGCAAAAAATGATATGTGGGTTTGTGTCTGGAAGGATGTGGACATTAGTCTGCAGATACGGTCTAATTATAAGAAAAACTATTATAATTACACAATAAGAGAAAGATATTTTTGTTATGATCTTGTTGCCATGTTTCGCTGTTATACATATGTACAAAGCACAATAACCGATGAGAACCTAAGTTCAGTTGCTTATTAAAAATGTGAAAGGAATTTTTGCCATTTCACATAGTCCCATTATAAGCAATTGATAAGTATGACATGAGTATCATATCTATTTTCAAAAGATAAATAGAAAAAGGTAACAGGTTGATAATAAAGTTATTTTGTGAGAGAATATAGATGTACTTTCAATGAAGAAGTCATGAAATTGCCAAGATCAACGTTAAACTTTGAGAAAGAAAAAATCTGCATTGCAAGATCGCAGATTTGGAAATAAGTTTGTAATGTTGAGCAAATAATAACTTGTTATTTAAGAAAATATCTGTTAAAAACAATATGATGGTGGATTAGAAGGACACTTTCTAACCACCCTGCAGGTCTTTTAGAGCAGTAAATGATGCCTTTAACATCATTATTTTGTGTTCTGATTTTTTCCATTCAACTTGGCATGTTGAAAAAAAACATGTAACAGTTAATCCAACAGTAGCGTTTCCCCATTATGTCATAGGCAAGCCTTTTGGTCCATAGGGTTTACATTTGACTGTCTATCAGTTGTATTAACTGGAGTATTTTCTTATCTGGTGACAGCTAAATGATAAGTGTGCATGTTAACACACTGAAGAAAAGAAATAAGCCAGTACGTGATTTTCTCCTTTCTGCCAACAAAGGAAGTGTCTCATTAAATGTATTAACATACATGTTCAGCTATACATATTCTTTCTGTATTTCATTATGTTCTTGTACAATATGATATGGCACAAATGTAATACTTTTAATGGCTGTGAGTTCTGAACATATTACCATCCAAAGAGCAGATTAAATATTGATGTTTTTCTGATGTGACCAAACCAGAATGAGTGTTACAGCTCTTCAAAGTACCTTTGAAAATCATCAGATTAACAATTTGTCATCAAGTGCAACAAACTTAATTTGTTTACTGATTTGGCAGCTCAATAAGCATAAGAACTCAGAGTCCTGCGGTTAAACTGTCACTGGTGCATCTATAAAAACGCTGACATTATTAAATTGTTGCTTTAAGTAACCCATTTTCCAGCTTTCAGCTGAGCAATACCCAATGTGTAAGGGGTAACATTGAGTTTAATGCCTCATAGGGATTTTATGTTGTCTAATTAATTTCACACTCAAGGCCTGCTCTGAAGATAATGTGTTCATTAACTCTTAAAATACTTGTTTAAAAAAAAGGGATGGGCAGATGAAAATTCTATTAAAATAAATACGATTTTATACTACCGGGTGCTTATTTAATGCTAATTTAGTATAGAATGTGACGATGCGTTTATCATCTATAAGTCACGTTTACTCCTGTGCTGCAAGTAATGACCACAGAGCTCATTGCTTTAAATACAGAGGCTCAAAATGAAGCTCACTTCATTGAATACCAATTAAATACTCATATTACCGATAAATGTTAAAGGTCCCATGTCATGCTTACCTGTGCCCTTGTGTGTTATGAAGGTTTTTATTCATGTAAACGGTCTGCAAAGTCACGAACCCTCAAAGTACACCCTATAGCGAGTAACACTAACACAGAAAAGACCTGTCTATGCTGCCCCCAGAACGCCTCGTTGGAGATTTCTCTTTTTCCATTTGTTTCTTCCGTGAACCGCATGACGTAATGCGGTTCCAAAATGAACCAATCCGCGGAGCTCCTCACACACCAGGAGGGGTGGGAACCTTTAGCGTACATTTTCAACTAACAGGGAGTCTGGTTGGTACCTGGTTGGTACCAACCCTGGTTGGTAATAGACGAGTTGGGATCGCGGAGAAATGCTCTCTGCAGACCCATTCTCACAGCGTTTATAAACCTTTTTCTTACTCAATATCAAGCAACACTTATTGTTTTTACTTCGGCTATGAGTGTTTGTGTGTTGTCAGGATGGGGGCAGGAGCTCCAACAAGCCGTTTAGGACAGAGTGAATACACATACTATACAGAGATGCTGTATGAGAAACCAATGTGAGTTTGGAAAATTGCACAGTATAAATCTATTTTAGTAGACCTCAAAAATGGAATTATGATCATTAAAAATGGCCATGACATGGGTCCTTTAATATTTGCCAATGTGGTCATAAAATGTCATACAGTGTGTGGTACAGAACTGGTAGTAATGTGACACCATGCGCTTGTTCCAGGGATGTATGTATTTGTGCCCTGTAAACCAAAAAGCCATGTCAAAGTGAGATCAGGTTACCATGGTATCCTTTTTCCTTTTGTCACACTTGGCTCAGCTTTCATCAGTCTAAGCTGCATATTGTTAGGTTCAGCCCTCCTTTGAGCTTAACACACAACAACATTCATACTAAGCACTGTAAGTGTGTAAGCTGTGGCAATTCCTAAATTGTGCAAGCAGCCACTTATCCTACTAAATGTTTGGTTGTAGTGATAACAAATGCTCAAAACAGAAACATACCATTCAACTGTCAACTTCACACATTACACTGAAGGCTTAAAAGGCAGAAATACGCCTGGTCCTGTTTTAAAGCAGTAAATGTCAGAATGATACAAAAAACATCATCACAGGGACATCAAGAAAGAATGTGCTTGCCGACAGGCTTATACAAATAATGTTGTTTTTTCTTTTTAATCGCATTATATTATCATGATATCATATGCCAGTGCAAGACATGTGCAGACCTTATGCAGGTTATATAAGAACGAAGTAGAACCAGTAGAAGGTCACTTATGTATCAAGACCTAACATGAGACTGCCTGTATTTTTCTTATGGTTGTTTGTAACAATCACTAACCAAGCTCATTGTTCTCTGAATGGAAAAGGTAAAACATGAAATATTGGTGAACCTTTGCAATTGTGATTACACAAACAGAGCTATATAGATACACAAGCTCCTACACTGACTTCTGGCCCAAAAAGGCAGTGTTACATTTCATGACATCCGCATCAATCCAGGGATCGAGTTACTCCATGAAGACCAAAACTGCACTGTGGATTTATTATTTTTCTACAACATGGGGATATGGCTGGAATAACAGTAAGGCATTCTTTAAAGTTTCGAATTTGATTAAATAATTGGTCGTTGTCTCAGTGTTACAGTTCCAGTACTAGACAATGTGCAGGTTTCAATGCTTTCTATGAAAAAAAAAGATATTCAAATGGTGACTACATATCTTTTTGTTTTAGGCAGACAATGTGCTTAACGTTTATGAGAATAAGCTTTTTGTCACGCTCCAGAGAACATGCCGGGACCTGGTGCATCTCAGTTATATGCTCAGTTGGACAGAGCAATAAGACAGCAATAACTATAACACTCGTAAAAGCAAGAAAGCATGAAGGGAAAAGGGAGATTACTGACAGCAGAAAGGCATAGTAACAAAACGATTTTATATTAGGGTGAGTTGTCTTCTTGATGCTTTCATAAAACTTGAGAAAAATACTTCACTTTAATACGGATAGTGCAACCCATGTATATCTGATGGGCTGACACCATACTGTAACTGGCCATATACTATTAGTGATGAAACGTTTTTCCGATAGCACATTGCAGCAGCCCTACAAACATGACAACAGTAGCTGGTTCGTAAAAGCGTAATCGATTCTGTATCGAAACCTTGATTTCAAGCAAGAGACATTTGCAGGCCACACTTGATAGAATTACAGCTGCACTCTGGGCTCATAAAGAATCAACAGTAAGAAGACAGACATTACTGAGCCCAGTAATCACTGAAAAAAATCATGATGCCATCGAGATTTATTTTGTCAAACTTGATATAAAGTGTAAGGGCTGTGAAACCATTTTGTCTAGAGATTATTATGGCCATCAACAAGGGCTACTGTTATGTAAAAGAAACAAAATTGAATATATTCACAAAAGGTTGTAGGAGAGGATATAGAGATTAATAACACAGCCAACAAAGATCCAAAGGGGAGAAAGCTTAAAGGCACTTCATGAGTAAATAATGAAGCAGGAGAAATATACACACCCAAAGGACTTAACATGTTGTATTTGACAGGTGAGATGGAAGCTACATCTGGGGGTTATTACGAGCCGTCAACAATTTAAAATCCATTTGAAAAAAGTGCTTTGTTAATAGAGTGCTTTGAAAATCGCTAAAATAGGCATGTACTATTCACATGTTTTGATCAATTAGATCTCTATGTATCACTTCATTTGTGAAGAGGAGTAATTTGATGCACATCGGATGAAGAAGGAATCAGTCGTGCAGGCTATAAGTTAATTACATTTTCAAGATGGTGTATTGCCTTGGCACTGGACAGGCACAAGATGAACAAGGATCACCCTGCGTCTGTCTCAATGCACAAAAAGCACCCTGTTTGATTAGACCGACACATGGAAAGCCCTGTATAAAAGAAGGTTCAACCTGTAATGGGTTTATACAGTAGCTCTACAAAAAAGAAGAGACATAGGAATATCAAAGTATCAATCCAGTCGAAGGGCTTATACAATACACTAGTTGACCAGTATATTGCCAAGGCCTCTCCAAATACCATTAAAGAGGAACATTCAAGTTACTCTCAGTAACCTCATCTAAATGCAGTCCCTGTAAAACTTGAATGCAAATCTGGATGGGTGAGAAAACCAACTCCATGTCAGCACAGTGTAATAGATAGGTATTAATGCCCCTCAAACTGTTCAGGGAGGTCATTACATGCCTCATGTTTCTGTATGACTTGTGCTATTAACAATTAGCAAGCTGGTTAAAAACCAAACGCCCACTAAGAGAAATGTGTCGATGACTCACATGGATCGACTGCAAAGGAGGCAAAGCATTTTGATCACAGCATGTGCCCTCACTTACTTCTCAGGAATGTGAAAAATGCCACAAGCCAAATTCTTATTTACAAAAATGATCACCTTCGTTTATTACACGGGCACGGTCCTGGAAGTGAGGATGGGAGAAACGGTAAAAGCCAATAAAGCCCTTTAGGAACGCAATTCAGTTATTAATGTTCTTAGATGCAGTTATACAGGGTTTTTCCACACTGGATACTTATTCTCCTTTACCGAAAACACATGTGTAAATGAGAACTGAATAAATAAGTCACGTCTTTATTTATTTCAACTTATATATTGACATTTGTGAAACCTTTTTTCTTATATACAAGTAAGCACAGTACATGTCATCTTCAAGGGAATTCAGACATGTTTTCAACCACTTTTAGAGTTGCTGTCATTACCATCTATAACCATCTATGGTGGAAAGCTTGTGACAGATTTAGGTCATATAACAAAGTGGAAGGATGGCAGTAATTGGAAGTTCCTCTGAGACACAAAGGCATCCATGAAAAGTTGTTCTCAAGCCTCAAAATAAAGAATGGAATAGCAATATATGCGACGGCAGAGTGGAGTGGCACTTCATTAATCTCGCCAAGGGTTCAGTTGCACCCATAAGGAGAACCTTTTCACCTGACACATTGAGTGGATGTGTAGCTGATGTAAACTGTCCAAATGCCACTCATATGAGTTTGACCTCACTGTGCAGCAGACATGCCTGCTAACAGCTGCCTACAGCTTATTAACAAGTAAAAGCCAAGAGACTATTTATAAATGAGTCAATCACTGCATTTCATTCACTGAATATATATTGATTAAGGTACAGTGTAAGAAAACGTTTTAAGAAAGTACTTGTCCATGGACAAATGAGTTTGGCAATTTACTTGTCCGAATACATTTTTCACTTGTCCAAAAGAATCGATCGGCATCGTATTTTACATTTTCCCATGGTGTTTACGACACTGCTAACGTAAGTGAGCGGTAACATTTTACTGCATCACACATAGGGTTGGGTATCGTTTGGATTTTAACGATTCCGGTTCTGCTTTTCAATTCCGATTATTTTCGGTTCTCGATTCCGGTTCTTTGACAAACTGGAAGAAAAATATATTTATGAAAACATTAAGTCAAATCTGTATTCCTATTTACAAATAACTTCATACTGTTGAATTTCGCTACGGTTATTGAATACAATTATATAAAAATAATCTCTGCATTGTTTAGTTTGTTTAGTTTAGTTTGTTTAGTTTGTTTAGTTTAGTCACAACCATTTGTGCAGATAGCATGAAGTAGAACAGATCGCAGATGCTAATGTAGCGTTAGTGTTAGCATTTCTGCCCCAGGCTTAAATGGTGTATTATAGAATGATCACACCGGTGTGACAGTACTCTTCAAAGGGTTCCCAAAATATGACTACTACTCTTACTGTTTAACATTTTGGGTTACTTGATGTTACTTCATGTTAAGGCTAATAAAAATGACAAGGCTAAGACTGTAATGCTAACTAACGTGCTTGCTACTAGCTAGGTAGCTAACTTGATCCAGCCACTCCTGGTCCTTTCATCAGACGGGAAACGAAAGAACGAGCAAGACCCATTGCTGGTATGATAACAACCTGGTACTAAGCACACAGGCATCTTGTTAAAGTTATCTTATCTTAGCTATCTCTTATATTTAGCGGAGGAAAACAATTGTGACATCAGTTTAGGGATATATTAAATAATATAAGGTACATTTAATAATATAAGGTTTTTTAACGCTTATTCAAAATAGCAGAGAAACATGCATTCTTGTTCTCAGGAGGGGACATTGACAGAGGAGTATTGGAAAAGTACACAGTAAGTACTTCATACTTGTGCGGGTAGTTTCACTATTACTGAGTCCAACAGGATCAATCTCACGAAGAACTAATGGCAGCAAAAAAGAATTCCCTCATCAAACTTAGCCAAAGTGGCTTGATTTTGTTATCAGCATGGGACTTTGGCAGAGTATTTCTCAAAAAATACACAGTAAAAAACTTCAATGTATTGTAAGTAGTAGGCTAACTAATACAAAGTCAAACTATCAATTTCATTAAGATTGAAAAAAAAAATTGTATTTTTATCATTCATCAAATATAGCAGAAAACATGCATTATGTAGCCTACTAAGGAGGGGACTTTGACAGAGGATTACTCACAAAGTACACTGTAAAAGTACTTCATTTTATTTCTAGTAGAAGTCAAACTAGAACCAAGTCCAACAGTGTCAGTTTTTCTTCAGAACCTGTGGTAAAAAATATTTGTATCACTCGTCAAATATAGCAGGAAAAAAATGAAGAGCAGCTGAT
>NW_011348215.1:33140-40212 GCF_000735185.1 Notothenia coriiceps
CGGGAGGGTATGTGTGGCGCGAGAGAGAGCGAGAGACCTTACGTGTATTGTTGGTGCTAGCTAGCTGCGCTAACAGATATAAGGAGCTGTTTAAATGAAAACAGAGGCACACACACACACACACACACACACACACACAATATTCGTGAGAATATTTGTCATTGTTCAAATGATAATAAACATTAGCATAAAGCATATTTGTCCACTCATATGTTGATAAGAGTATTACAAACTTGAAAAATATTCCTCTAAGGTACATTTAGAACAGATCAAAAATGTGCGATTAATCGCGATTAACTATGGACAATCATGCGATTAAATATTTTAAATCAACTGACAGTCCTAATATATATATAAATAAATAAATATGAGCACACATTGTCCCACAAGCAAAAAAACCTCCTTAAAACAACAGTCAAGTGTACAGTCAACTGTCCATACAAAGACCCAGATGCCTCAACAGGCCATATCCAAATCTGTTTTTCAAAGTTTTCGAGCAAGGAACACCAAGATGTTTTCATTGTCGGGCAAATGCATCTTTGATTGTAAACTGTCGGGAAGGTGGGGGCTCTCCATCTCCAGCTGCCGTGTTTGCTACCAGCTGGGAAAACGGAATGGGGTGGTTGTGTGTTAGGTGTAGTTTAAGATGCGTGGTATTGCCTGCTTTTGTCGCTACCTTTTTTAAACAAATGCAACACACCGCCCGGCTCATTCAAGTCTGTAGGTTCGCCTCGTTGATTTGGCTTGAATCCAAAATACTGCCACATCGGAGGATCGAGATGTGTAGTTAGGTTTTGTAACCAATTCCATGTCACTTTAAATTCCCTGTGAGTAAGTCACACGTTGTCTCCCGCTTGTCGCTATATTATTAATTTGGCTGCTCCGCTGCTGCACGTGCACGCGGAGTGTCCTGACCTGGCTGTGTGTCAGCCCCGTCCCTCACAGCTCGCGTGGCCGGCAGCCACAGCTCCTAGCTAAAATGCTGGTCACATCCTTACGTAAACGGCAATTTATCGAGCTCAGAAAAGTTATCGAGTCCATTTTGATTTATCGTACGATAAGTCAATTTATCGATTATCACGACAGGGCTAGCTCAAAAATAACTCAAATGTATGCATCCCATTATGTCTGAACTGCAGACTATTTGATAACACGTTGTTGAGTCTTGTTACAGTCAGATCCATTTGTTGTAGCCTTTAGAAAAAGTCTAAACAATTACTAAACGTATATATTAAATTTTGTATATTATTTTGGCAATGCTCAAAAAAAACATATATATACAGTTTCCAGTTAGTTCCAGTTATGGGATATGCCCAATCACACATTGTTGCTTGTTTATTGCTAAATGTTAGTGGTTTTTAAATTGGAATTTGCAACAACATTTTGAAAAATAGCAGTGTCAAGTCATCAAAGCAATTCCGTTTCTTATTTGTTACCTAATTATATTCTCCATTGAAATTGTCTTTTACATAATCCTTTTCTAAGCACCTTGTGAGTTTAAAATGGAGTTTACATTAGAGTGTAGATAATGTCATTTGGGACTCTGCCATCAGCTTATGAATGCAGTATAATGGCTCTGGCTGCCCTCCAATTAGAGCTGTGTTTGCTTTTATAAACAGAGAGGAAAAAGTTAAAGTTAGTGGAGGAGACAGAAGCCATGCCAAAACAACTGTTCAAATTATTCATATTGGATAAAAAAATGGATCAATTTAAGTACATTTGTGAGGTAGAGCTTTTAGCATAGCTTCATGTTTGCCTAAAAGCTAAGAACTCCCAGAGCACAAACAAAAACAGAAAATCAGAGAATAAAAATGAGATCTGAGAGAAGCAGAGTGAGTGGGTGTGTGAGGCGGTTAGGCTGTGTGTGGAATAATCCTTTATGACATGGGACTGGCCATCTCTGGTTACCTTCTTGTACCTTTTCCCTCGGGTCGGCAAAGTCCTTTTGCATAGGAGTAAGATGTGTTGATGCTCCACAGTTTGTTGCTAGGGAGTGAATCTATATTCTGACATAAATGCGGGCAACCTAATTTAAGTGAATTGTTACTTGCAAAAAAAGAACCAGCTTCGTTTGACACCACCAATCTCTTTCTTGAGTGCAGTGCTGCTAAAAGGCACCAAAAAGTCCACTGCTGTCTTATTTTATATTATTAAAGAAACACTATTGTTCCTCACTAAAGCTAAGGTAGGCAACTTGTTTTGGAATCATTTGTGTTGTATTGTTGAGACTCTTTTTGCATCCCGACAGCAATCAATAAATCAAATGCTCTGACAGACATAAGAAGAAAAAAATCCTGTATCTGTGGTTATCGAATGACTGGAAAAAACCTGCTTACAAATTGACTCCGTGTGACACAGCTGGACACCGATACTGCAAGCTCCGCAGTGTGTCCTTTTTGAACAGCAGGAGTCTGGTTTATTTTTTTTCAGTGTCAGTGCTGAATCTGCTTTTGGTTTTTAAATGATGTACTTTTTTCACATATTTTTCTGCTGTGTTTAAAGAAGGAGTGAGGGAGCCAGGCAGGCACAGACATAGGGAGACAAAGAGCAAAATGGCTTGTTGATCAGCGAAGAAAAATAGCTTCAAAAAGGAACAGCAATTCCAGCGTTTGTTGATCAGCCCTAACAATCCTGATGGGAGCACCCTTTGTGAGGGAGGCTAGCACGGTTGAGTCAAAGCAAGAGGGTTTTGGGTTCAAACCATTCTGGGTAAATTGTCATGTTCCCCTCATGTCAGCGTGGGTTGTCTCCAGCTTCCTCCTACAGTGCACAGACATGCAGTGCGGATTAATTTCCGACTATATATTGCCAATAGCTGTGAGCGTAAACGGTACTCTGTCTCCATGGGTTCCCTTTGCCATATCTGGCGGCCAGTTCACGGAATAATTACATAGGGTATATGCTCCAGCCCCCGACCATGATTAGGATAAAGAAATAGTTTAAAGCCAAATGCCACAAAATAAAAAAATGAATTATCAGTTTAATTAAGGAATGAATAAAAGGGCATGAAAAAATTCAGATAAAAACCGAAAATGTGGTTTGATTAGTAATGGTGTTAGGCTTTCCAAGGACAAATCTAAAAGAACATGCGGATCATAACCTAATTAAAATTCAACTACAGTACCACGCTGGCATTATAACTGTAAAATATCAGTGCCCTAGAGAAATGTCTGTTTCAGAATTTCTAAACACTGTTTAAAATCACTCAGTGGGACAATGAGACTGAACTAATGTGTTATTTATTTAACAAATGTGTTAACAGTACTATTGACTTTTTCTGCATTAAAAAGTGGAAGAATAAGAAAAAATGCAAGGCACCTTGGCTTCATACAGCTCATAATCAATTAGCTGTTAGCCTAAGATACTTTGGCTCACTGTGGTCACAATGACAGATTGTGTTTAAAGTGGTGGAGCAGCGTAAATACACATCTGGTACTCAGTTCAAAATTCTGGTTGCATTTATTGGAAGTTGACCTTAGATTGTTTTGGTCATTAGTTGTACTTAACATAATCCATATTAATACTTACTATGAAATAAGCCTAAAAATTAGGCTAAATGATTAGGACCTTGAAATAAGATGAATTGTAATCGGTGGTGATGACAACATTTTGCCAGAACCCTTAGGATTCAACAATGGCCAGGTGCGTATACTGTAGGACTATACAAATATTTTTTGAAAGTATTCCTTGTATTCAGACAATATTTCCTCTCTAATGAGATTCCAGTCTAAGGGGTCTGAAAAATCCACATCCTTGTTCTGTTAAAAAATATCTATTCCAAAGTTGATAACATAGCTTCAGCAATCAAATCCATTGGGGTATCTACCAAAGTTACAGACTTTCTAATATGAAATTCTCTCTGTTTCCCCAGACAGTGTTCAATTGCTGAGCTACAGCAAAGTGGAGGGTAGTTTCAGGACTAGGAACGTTTTGGACTTCAAGACTACATCCAGACAATCCCCACTTGATTTGGACATATAGCCTTAAATAAACTTGCCCTTTTGCACAAAACGAACCATTTGTGTACCAATGTCTTACATTGGAAGTGCATTGAGAAGTATGTTACCTTTACATATCAGAACTTCACCACAAGGGAACTGAATAAAAAACAAATACATTTAAATTAAAATCAAAGCATTGACAGTAATACTTCATGAGTATGTAAGATGCCCACTTCAATTATTTGTATCCCCTTAATTAGTGATGCATGTTGTTCCTCAATCACAGTCAGTATTTTCTCTGTGTTTTGTATTCTCAAGCTAATTCTGCAGCAAAATGAGCAGGCTGACAGACAGCCTCCGTCTGTGCGACTGTAGACCCAGTATGACAGTGATGGAATTCATTAATCATTAGCAGCCTGCAAGCATCTGACCTACACCCAATATGCCAGCTGTGAGGCCTGTAAAACTGCGCCTGCTAGATAGCGCCTTCACACACGGATACCGAGATTATTGGGTTGTATAAATATAGATCTGGCAAAACGAATACAATGGTGTTTTTGGGCTTTTAGGTTTGCTTGTATCTAACATTTTTATTCTCGGTCAGACCCACCTCTGCCGTTTCAGCAGGCCATCCTTCACTTACCCTTGGCACGTGGTAATATGTAGCACAATTCGCAATGAGAGTGGCCAATCTGAGAGGAGCAGAGCAGGGACCAAGAGGGAGAAGAGGATTTTTTTTAAACGGAGCAAACCTGCCCTAAAGCAGTCCTCATAATTGAGAATGATAAGAAATTATAGAAAAACAGGCTAAACATTCAAGTGAGAAATAATGCATTTCAAATGAGGTTTTTTTTTTTACGTGCAAATCCTGCGAGTGTGTGGCGACATATCACTCGACATTCTGTTGTGTACTATGTAAAGAAAACAATAAGTCAGTGCAGTGCTTCAGGGTTGCCAAGCTACAGAACCTCAGCCATTGAAAAGACGATCCCACACAAGGTCCCTTGAGTTTTCAGAGTAACAGAGCAGCATTTCAAGTTGGAAGTGAGGATTCCAGAGACAAATGCTAGGAAGAAAACAATGGTGGTATTTGACACAACTACAGGCATGGTGTGGTAGGCTGTGCTCCAAATAAAGGACAAGATAAAACTGCAATTTCCTCCTTATGACTATAATAGAGCTGCAAGGTCCTGGATCAATAACAGTGACTAAACTGTTGCTTCACCAGGAATCTGGGGTGCAGTGATTAATTTTTTCTGCAGGAAAAAACAAGCATTTCTATTTGTGTGACAGTTAATTAGAAATACCGGTACATGTCTCCACTTGAGCCGATAGTCATTCCTAGATATGACTATGCTATGGCTCATTACAACAAGCACCCTAATTAATAATAGTAAATACATATTTCATAATTTAAATAGTCAAGGTCACAGGGGAGCTCGAGCACTCTCAGTAGCCTTGGTCTTAATTTCCCAAGAATACATTTATATGGACTAAGGGAGTGAGTGTGTATCCTCCAAAATAAGTACATGAATAAGGAATAGGACAGGTTCATTATTTTCAAAGACTAAATTATTTACTTAAACAGCTGGGATTTCTAGTTAGTAAACATTACTCAAAGAGCAATGGTGCAGTGCATTTGTTTGGGAATACTTTCAGTCACAGATTAATATACATTTGGTGCACTGCTGAGAATACATTAGCATATATACGCATGTGGGATTACCTCATTAAAAGCACAGTGCCTATGTCCATCGTAATTAAGGTATATATTCCCCAGTGTAACGCTCGTGTATGTGTACTTAATAGTGTCTACATAACAATAAAAATAGGTGCAAGGCACAGAAAAATAAGATCCAACTTTGGTTACAAAGACACCTCTTGTCATTAGGATAACATTTTTGTTCTTATTGGTCTTTCGACAGGATTCACTCAGGCTGGCAGTCGAGATGGGCTTGATATTAAGCCTCTAAGTCACTTGTCCTTTGGGCTAGAAGCTGAGATGTATTACTTGCCCAAGAAACTAACTTGTTATAAATGGGACATTTATCAAGGCTACAGTCTAACATTTTATCACTACCCTTCCAGTGCTGTCCCAAAACCAATGTAAACTGTTGCATTTCTACATAAAACCACCTGTGTGAGAGCTAGCATATTAGTTGTGATAGCTGGTAGCCGACACCGATCAGCAAAAAGATGCCTTGATTGGGGCATCCCTTATAAAAGATCCCATAAATGTGTCACTTGCTCGATCGGGCTATTTGCAAGAGCATCATTTCCCATACAAGCAGTGTAAGAAAACGTTTTTCGAGAGCACTTGTCCATGGACAAGTGAGTTTGGCAATTTACTTGTCCGAATACATTTTTCACTTGTCCATAGTTATACTTTGTGCATGCTGCACCTATTTTAAATATTATTAAATATCAACATAAAACATACAAGAATCTGGGTTACTGAAACTAAGGTAACACTTTATTGTTCAGGGCTCGACATTAAGGGCTGCCCGATGGCCCGGGGCCATCTAGTATTTAGCTCGGGCAATGAAGCCTCACCTGCTGGTTGCCCGATCGGGCAATCTATTATGCCAGTGTCATGCAGCTCGCGGATCCAGTAATGAGTGACCCGACAGTAAAACTAAACATATCTATAACTAGTTTAGGTAGTTTGAGAGGTAATTAAAATAGTTACGTGTGATATTCTAACCTTAAGTGTTTGTTTTGTCCGCTCACCGCTGCATGTGATCATGCAGAGGTGCGTGTCGACTCGTCAGCAGCAGCTGACTCTCTCTCCAGTCAGATTAGACTTCACTCGCGTTTATGTCCATATCGATCAGATCCAGCCAGTTCTAGCTAATGATATGACTACCTGCTTATTAAAAGACACCTAAACAATAAGCGTTGCTATGCAACTGGGTGAGGCCACACAGTATAGCGCAGCATTATGCATTTGTTTACATGCCCACCGGAACCCCGAGGCATTACCAACAGATCAACGCACAATCAACCCGTACAGCACATCTCTTTCTCCACATTAAGTGTTAGACATTAGAATTGACTACTCTTGTCTGTCACATAAGTGGCGCAACTGAAGCGGTATTGCGCAAAAGGGAAATTATTTTGACCGAAGAGAT
>NW_011348216.1:0-1478 GCF_000735185.1 Notothenia coriiceps
CACACACACACACACACACACACACACACACACACACACACACACACACACACACACACACACACACACACACATAACAGACACACACACACACACACACACACACACACACACACACACACACACACACACACACACACACACACACACACACACACACACACACACACACACACACACACACACACACACACACACACACATATCTACGTGTATATGCATATCGAGGGTATTTGAGTAACATTTCCAGGTACTTTACTAAACCAGTGTTATTGTGTATTACAAGCTATTTTTCAGAACATTTATAAGTTATACTTTAAAAAGTGGTCGGGACATGTCCATGCTAAACAACATATCGGCCGCTACACGTCTCTCATTTCTGTTTCTTTGTTGAATGTAAAGGCATCACACCAGTTCAACAGAGTGTTTGTTCCTGTCTGCAGATCGGCTTCGTGCTGTACTCCCCCCACGGGCAGGTCTGGGATCAGTCGGATCACAACAACGTGATGTTCGTCACCATGTGCTTCTCCTGGCACCTCGCCGTCGCCATGGTTATCGTCAGCGGGATCTACGCCGCCGTCACCTGGTGAGCCAACGCTGCAAAAATAAATATATTAAATGATTGAATATTTAATTTATTATAAAACCTGAAAGTCTCCAGACTTGAGAGTTTGGAAACCATCAATTATCATAAAGAAATGTTATTATTTACTCAGTTGACTTTTCGTTGCAGATTTAGTTATTTTTTATGTTTTCAATGTTTCCCCTCCAGTTTAGTGCGCTACAGATGAGCGCAATTTATTATTATTTTTATCCTTTTTTTAAATATAAGAAAATCAGTAATTTCAATATTTTAAAACGGCTGTTTCTCAAATCTTTACAAACAAATCATCATTATTTTCTGTCAATTGTCTATTTTTTGAATGTCTTCCATGTTTTTCCTGCAGTGTGGTTCTCTCAGGATGAGAACAATGTACATGAATAACTTATATACATCTTTTTTTAAATATATTCAATACAATGTGATAAAAAACAAAGAAAAAAGCACAAAATGTCAAATGATAAAACTGCTTTTTCTGACATCTTTGCACAAAAATCATAATTTTCTGTATTTTTGACAGTTTTTCTCTCTGTTTCCTCTGCAGTGTGGTTCGCTCGCGGCTCAGACGGATTCCTCCGATGGAGATGGGACTCCTGAAGCCTCGAGACCGAGAGCCGGAGTCTGAGGACGAGATCTTATAGACCAGATCTTACAAAGACCAGATCTTATACAGACCAGATCTTAAAGACCAGATCTTATAAAGACCAGATCTTAAAGACCAGATCTTAAAGACCAGATCTTATACAGACCAGATCTTATACAGACCAGATCTTATAAAGACCAGATCTTATAAAGACCAGATCTTAAAGACCAGATCTTATACAGACCAGATCTTAAAGACCAGATCTTATAAAGACCAGATCTTATAAAGACCAGA
>NW_011348217.1:0-3011 GCF_000735185.1 Notothenia coriiceps
TGGCTAGTCCGTCCCTGAAAAATTTCTATGCACACATTATTATTATTAATAATAATAAAAAATAATAATAATAAAAAAAATTGATACAAAAAAATATTATTATTTATTTATTTTTCTCAATTTTTATTTTGTAATCATCTCGCGAACCCTACTCGGGGTCTGACCCCCACTTTGGGAACCCCTGCCCTAGGCAACCGGCAAGTTCGCCAATGCCTAGGGCCGGCCCTGGGAGACAGTGTTAAGTGTCTTAATCTTGCCTGGGAACCGGACACATTCGCTAGCTTGCGTTTTATTTGCCTTGGAACAAGTGTCTGGTCCCCCCCACCCCCTGCTTTAGATAAATGTACAGCAGCCTGAGATTTGCCAGGCTACTCCTAAGTGTTTTTATATAATGGTGAATTTTGAGATAAAGGGCAGCACCGGTGGAGCATATTTAAAACCAGCCATGATGTCTCTATAGCTGATCATGCAAGTGTTGAAAAGAAAGATCTGTTTGTGGTAATTCAGGTTTTGTAAACAAGTTAAATTTACAAATTGAAATACAAGCTCAACAGCTTTTTTGACAACCAAGTGTTACTTTTGTTAATATCTGTTTTGCGTCAAATTCCCAAAAAAGACACTGTGATTGGCCCTCTACGTTGGGCAGAGCTGGTCCCTGAGGGTTAGGGCTGTCACATGTTTTGTAGCAATCATTTGTTGTAGGTCTGTCCAATTTGGTACAGAGGCAATTTGGGCTACTCTGTCAACAATGCTCCTCGGAAATAGATAATGAAGGCTTCAGACTAATAATAATTTGGTCTGGTGTCAGTCTACTCTGAATCTGGTCCAAAACTTCCTGCAAAAACAGGTTACTTGAGAAGAACATAGCAAAACTATCTGGAAACTGTTCGCAATAATACAAATAACATGCAACTTGGATGACGGAGCTCAAGAGAGGAGGGGTGTGACATGACAGAAACACAAAACAAATCTCTTAGCCAGCTGGAAGTTAGAGGCATTCACAGCAACCACCAAATGCCTCCAAAAGAAATGACCTTCCGATCAATGCTATTTCCTGACACATGCAATCCTTGCTCTTTGTACAGCCGACCCAAAAGACCAGTCTAAAAGCAAACTATTCCCACCTAACTCAATTTTGGGGGAAACAGAAGCTGTCTGCCACCATTGAAATTATATAGATTTGGTTCAGATACTTCTGCAAACACTTTAAGGCAGGCTGGCACTCACTAAGATGATGTTCATTTCCCTTGGAATATGACCGAAACTCAAAAGACAAGATTTGATATTAAATATATAAAACTCGTTACGTCAGTGGTTCCCAAACCTTTTCAGTCAAATCCAGCAAATGAGCTTTTATAGAACTTATCTTTAGAGAAGTCTGTCTGATAGAACATCATTCACTCTATCTTAAAGGTTATTGATACAAAGAGTGTGTTGCTAGCAGAGGTGTGGACTCGAGTCACATGACTTGGACTCGAGTCACCAATTTGATGACTTTGGACTCGACTTGACAAAATCACAAAACACTTGCGACTCGACTTGGACTTGAACACCAATGACTCAGGACTTGACTTGGACTTGAGCTTTCTGACTTGAGGTGACTTGGTAATTTTTTTCAGAGGTCTCCAACACGCCGATCGCGAGATGCCGCTAGAAGAGAAGACACCCGTCGGGGAGAGCAGAGTCTCCAGCCGCTCCAACTCTTGCTGTGAATTCATGCAGGCAGGGGCGGGACTTTATTTAGCTGGGCCACCATGCAGCCAATCATATGCGAGGACACACTAGGATCATACCATTATGTGAAAGAAGAGTGGGGGGCAGACGCTCCAAAGACAGCAGGTGTAGGCAGGCTGCACAGAGCGACGGGGAGACGGAGAGCCGGATTTAAATGCAAGCGTGTCGGAAAAAGTCAAGGAATGAGTGAAAACCGTAAAAAGAAGCAGCATCTGGCTGCATTTCAATGATATTGGAGAAAGCAAAGCTGAGTGCAGGATTTGTAAAATGAAAATAACCTTCAGAGCAGATTTCTTTTGGTAACCACTCAGGATTTATTGTTAGATGTGGGAGAAGTTCGGATCTTGTACTTGAGTAAAAGTACCAGAGTGTAGGAATACTCAGTTACAATAAAAATTCCTGCATTCAAAATGTTACTCAAGTAAAAGTACAAAAGTATTAGCATCAGCATCAGGTGTTCTTTTCCCCATAGAGACCGCCTCGCTGCACATTATCCCTTGCATAAAGATAGATTGTGGGTCCCTTACAGTGGCGAACCGTCAGGGCCTTCAAGGTATTCAGAGAATACCCTGGAACACTCAGATAAAACAAACAAAAAATCGATTTAATTATATAAATAAAATGTAATAAAATGTAATAAAATGTGTATAAAATGAATAAATGAGAATCGTATCTGTGTTGTTGATCTGTAATATTAGTGTTACGTTGATTTGTTTGTCCTTCTCGGTCCATGCACTACGCATTTCAGTGGTTTTGTGTTAGAAAAGAAAGCAACCAATCAGATCTTGTTCTGGGTCTCTGGGTAGAATATCCTTCAACAAAGGTATTCTATATCCTTGATAGAATGCCCTGGCCGTTGCACTGAATGAGAGCGTACGTTTGGACTGACAGTTTGATCAACCAATCATATATTGATTTGTAGCCAATGAGCGTATTCTTTCAGAGTTTCCCTCGGTTCCAGGGTATTCTAGAAGGCCCGCTAGTTAACTTGCTCGAGACAGCGGACCTAGATGAATGCGACGAAGCAATTCATGCCATTTTATTGTTTTTAACGTTGAAATGGCAAGTGCAACAGGTGAAGATGAAGTTGTTGCGGAATTGTGGTGAGTACCCTTTTCAAGGCGACAATTGAGTGAAAAGACGGACATTATAACGCCGGGGAGGCGGGGGCGGCGGGGGGTGTGTGTGTCTACAGAAGGTCCAGTTGTGATAGACACGGTTCGCCACTGGTCCCTTATAACATGTTGTACACAGTGGAAATAAACATTCTGGTTACT
>NW_011348218.1:0-1259 GCF_000735185.1 Notothenia coriiceps
CGTATTGCACTATTCCACTATTCCACTTTTTAAAAAAACATTTTTCTTTTTGTATTACTTTTAATATAGTATATTTTAATATTGTTTTAAAATTGTCTGCTTATCTGTATTATTGTGTTGCATTGTTGGAGAAGCCTGTGACCTAAGATTTTCAACGACATAATTACTCTGTAGCTATGTTAGTTTGACAATAAAGAACCTTGAACCTTGAATCTTGTACATTCTGTGCTTCAATAGGGAGTCTGTAGCTCTACTAAAATGTCTTGTTTTGGGAACAAATCTCTTCAAACACACTTCTCTTCAAACTTTTGAGTTTGGTCCATGATTGGGGTCACATGACACCGTGTTTTTGTCATACCTCCACTGTCATTCTCCCCTGTATGTTGTCCTCTATGAGAGAAGAACTGAAGAAAATCCTCAAAAGCATGATGTGTACGATCCCTTGTCTCAACAAACCATTAACCCCTCGCACACAGTGAAGCCTTACCCATCGATTTCTAGATTTACTTTTGTCAGGTTTGATTCCTGAACCCATTTCTCACTTTCCTTAAAATATACAGTGAGCGCTCTGGGGATAAGACTAGGGCACCACATTGTGCGCTTAGAAGTGATGGGTTGATGGCCCCTGTAAGAAAAGAAAAACAATGAAAGAGAACCCCAAAAAACCCTTTCATGTTCAAAGTATTTTTACCGTATCAAGACAAGCTAAACAAATGAAGGTTAACAAGTGGGGCTTGTCAACCTCTTGTGACCAATACAGTTTATTTTCCGTACCAAAGGTTAGAGAAGTGACAACCGGGGACAGAGGGCGCGACCCCGGTGAGTTTGGGAACGTCAGGATGAGGTTAAAGGTCAGAGGGCAGGGGCTTTGAGGTAATAGGGTCAGACAGTGATACATTACTGTATCGCCTAAATGCAAACAACTCTTGAGGAACTGTTAGAAAACCAAACAAGAGCAGCGGACCAATATTATCGTAAGAGATAACGGTCAGGGATTAGTCATACAAACATGATCTCCTAGGTTTTTTAAAGTATGATCTGTTTATCATTCACTGTAAATACTGTTAATTTTATAATATTTGTTTTTTAATTAACTTCCCAATGTAGCTTTACGTTAGTTTCCAATGACATACTATAATAACCAACAACACCAATCAATAATCCAATAACACCTTTTGTATACTTAAATACATGGATGTCAATGAGTAAATATGCTTCTGCCAGACGTTTGCTTTTAACCATGCAGTCATGCTTTTTAA
>NW_011348219.1:0-2008 GCF_000735185.1 Notothenia coriiceps
AAATCAATGTTTTATGGCATGATTTAGTTTAAACATGCCATCAGTTAAAATGCTGATTTATACTGAAAAACCTAGAAATTCTCGTGCACAACCAGTTAAGCTTTTATTCTGAAAATCCTTCATCTCCGGTTAGCATTTAGCATGTGGCTAATATACGATTTCCTAAAGAGGTGAATTGAGTAGCGAAATGACATGGAGTGGTGCAAACCGAAACCTACTGATTTAACACTACAACTATAGATGTCGAGATACTACCATGCTGAATATTAAATGAAAGTACAGTTTATTTGAATACATTATTGTTTACAGACGAGAGTAGCATGTGACAACATCCGGAAACCAAACCAGCCGTGAAGTATTTTCTGTATGTTTTAGAGTATTGATTACAGCGTTTAGAATGTGTTACATGAAAAGTGATGAAAGAGAATATGAGGAGAAAAGGCGTGTTAAGCTTATGTTGAAGGTGAAAAGTACCAATCCTCTGTTTAAATGCAACAACGGACATTAGAGGCGAGGCGAGCCGGCTGGCGGGGAGGAGCCAGCAGAGGATATATAACGGCACCGAACGGGGGATGGGCCTTCTCTTCTTGCTCAGGAGAGCCAGATCACAGCTGTTTTCTGCCGGAACAATATTCTGTCTGTAACACTACCGCACCTTTTTTAATTAAAGTATCCCATTTGAATCTTTTCAGAGACTCCATTTAGTCTCATTTTAAAGCTTCTCTCCTGGACGCGAGAATAAAGAACATATTTAACAAGGTATAGAGAGTGGAGGTATAGAGAGTGGAGGTATAGAGAGTGGAGGTATAGAGAACAGAGGTATAGAGAGTGGAGGTATGGAGAGTGGAGGTATAGAGAGTGGAGGTATAGAGAGTGGAGGTATAGTGAGTGGAGGTATGGAAAGTGGAAGTAAAGATAGCGGAGGTATGGAGAGCGGAGGTAAAGATAGCAGAGGTATGGAGAGTGGAGGTATGGAGAGCAGAGGTAAAGATAGCAGAGGTATGGAGAGTGGAGGTATAGAGAGTGGAGGTATGGAGAGTGGAGGTATAGAGAGTGGAGGTATGGAGAGTGGAGGTATAGAGAGTGGAGGTATAGAGAGTGGAGGTATGGAGAGTGGAGATACAGATAGTGGAGGTATGGAGGGAGGTATGGAGAGTGGAGTTAAAGATAGTGGAGGTATGGAGGGAGGTATGGAGAGTGGAGATACAGATAGTGGAGGTATGGAGAGTGGAGATAAATATAGTGGAGGTATGGAGAGTGGAGGTACTAACCCTAACCAAAACGTGGTTCCAATTAAGATCTTAATCCAAAATGGCTGATACGGGTTCGGATAAAGAAGACTATTTTTGGTTCTGTTTTTGTTACTAATCATGCACAATAGCGCTCTCGGGAATGGGTGGCACTCCCCAAAGAGATGCATTTTGTTTGGTCTCTGCATACTATCAATCAACTATCAACTTATTTCAATAAAAAATTAGTGCATATACAGTTGCAAGAAAAAGTATGTGAACCCTTTGGAATTACCTGGATTTCTGCATAAGTTGGTCATAAAATGGAGGAAGCCACTGCTGTCCAGAAAAAACATTGCTGCACGTTTGAAGTTTGCAAAAGAGCACCTGGATGTTCCACAGCACTACTGGCAAAATATTCTGTGGACAGATGAAACCATAAGTCCTGGATGGATATCCTCGTGGATTCATCTTCCTATTATACACACATGCATTTCCAAACATTTGGACTACCTATGTTGCAAATGTATTATCTTTTCAATTTACACACGGCATCTATTGCACGTCTGTCCGTCCTGGGAGAGGGATCCCTCCTCTGTTGCTCTCCCTGAGGTTTCTCCCATTTTTCCCTTTAAACTGTGGGTTTTCTCTGGAAGTTTTTCCTTGTACGATGTGAGGGTCTAAGGACAGAGGGTGTCGTATTGTCATACTGATATTCTGTACAAACTGTGAAGTCCACTGAGACAAATGTAACATTTGTGATATTGGGCTATATAAAT
>NW_011348220.1:0-2880 GCF_000735185.1 Notothenia coriiceps
GAGGCAGATGGGAAAAGCGGGGATAATTATGTCCCGAGACATTAATTCTATGGTTGTTTATAAGATGCTGATTAAGGAGGATAGGTGCGAGAGCTGGCTTTATTGGGAGGTGGCGAGAGACCGGAAGAAAAGACGGATGGAAAAATATAGGAGGGGAGGTAGTTGATGGGAAATAATATTCCTCCTGATGTTAATATTGCCAGTGCCGTCATAAACAAGTGATGGAAAAAAGAGTGATGGAGCAAAAGAATGGGAGCAGAACATATGCCTGGATGTAAATATGTTGAGGATGTTGATTAAAAAGTGAAGCAGAGGAGGGGAAATGGTTAAGGGAGGAATAAATGATAGAGCAGTGGGATGCTAAATAAAGGAAAGCGAGAGTAAAATAATGAGACTGGATGGAGATGCTGAATATGTGAAAACGAGTAAATAAGATAAGCATGGAAAATGGGTACTAATTAAGAAAAACATCAGAGAGTAAGAGTGCAAAGTTTGGTAAATAATAATTCTGCAGATCTTAATTAAGGATAGGCCTACTGACTGAGAGGAAGAGGGGTGATGTGTAGCGTTGCACAAGAGATACAGTTTAATAATGAAAGCAGGGTGGGACGAGTGTAAAATTGGCAAACACAGACAGCTGGAAAGCAGAATTTATGAGCGATACAAGGCCATAACAAATATTTATAAAGTTGTTTATTGCTGCTATGCACAGCAATTATAAAAAATTCTTGAATATATAAATGCGAAATTAGTTGCAATGACACCTTATAAATCTAACAATAAGGACATGTTTTGTTAGTAGGAAAGGCTGTGAGAGCAACCCCCAGTCTTCCTGCCAAAGAAAGAAAAGCAACAGGGGAAGCGTTGGTCCACACACATCAATTTATTTGCTATTTGAGGGTGTTAATTAAGGAGAAGTGGTGCGAGGCGTATTCATGGGTGAATGCTTATTACACAACTGCAGTAGGAAATGATGCTGTGAGGTAATTATCTGGTTAAATAGTGGGTATGGCTTGTGGGGATATGGGCTTAATGTTTTCTGCTGCTGCTGCTGCATGGAGAATTGTGGGAGCACTGCTCTGTAACCTGCTACTGTTGTTTTTTAACAGAAGGCTATTATTCATGAGGAAGAGACATTATACATACATCAATTAAACCTATAACTACATAAAAACGCTGACGATATTAGCCATAGGGATGTCTCTACACACTGAGCCTTTATAGCAGATTTACAATATGCAACATATTTGCAAATCATCTAGTGACATGGTATTTAACTTGTTTTTCCAACAATAGCTACTCTTGGTAGGGTTTGCAAGAGTAAAAATAAACTTGAATTAAGTATAAATCTTGTGTAACAATGAATGTAAAATTAAAGAAGGCCATTGAATGTAAAATTGTCAAGAAAACTGATTTAGACATTTAAAATGAAAGGGGAGTATATTTAAGCAATAGCTCACGAAAGGCCGTGGTATATGCTCATTATATCACAGCTAAGGGGCGTGATTCGTCCCGACGCGAAGCCGAACCAACATGTGTATGTTGCTGTTTATTGTGCACCCACTGAAAAACTGTCCAGCATCAGTAGAATGGCTTACGTGGTCACTTGTATAGGTTGAGGTTGTTCTAGGCTGTTGCTTGGCGTGGCGAGAATATTTCTCCTCTTTCTCGGGACCCCGAGATTCGGCTTCCAGTAGCTCTGGAGAGCTTTGTTTCAACACCCGCATCAGAAAGCTTTTGAATGGTGGTACTTTTCCAGTTGGTCTACGTAGCTCTGCATGTCGTCGTTAGGTGCTTTTTTTCTGGAGATAGGCACTCCTCAATCCACTCCTCAATAGTAAGACTCCCCCGGAGGTCGAAGTTAATCTTACATTTTTCCATCTTATGCTTTGTAAGTTTGTTTCGTAGAGGAAGAAATGTAAATATATTTATAAAACTGACAAGTCAAATCAAGCAATCTGATTGGTCGATAGTGTTTTTGCGGACCTCTTTGATTACAGATTTGAAAACATCGTTGCTTGCTTTAAAAGTAGCACAATTCATTATGTCAAACCTTGGAAAGTATCTAGATATCCCTGCCCTAATGCCAAAGGAACTGCACACTGAATATGTTTTGCCGTTTGATGTCTATGTCTGGACCGCTGCGTAAAAAGGAGGGTTTCTGCCCCGTTACTTCTCCGCTGCTTTCTTGTTCCAGTGCAGTTTGCTTTTCAGCCCAACTGTATACTGTTTTTCTCAGACGCGGAGGGATACTGACTTGTTGTGAAAAGTAACTTACAATTCTACCCGTGGTACACGCTCAGTATATCACGGCTAAGAACAAATCAGATTGCTTGATTTGACTTGTCCGTTTTATAAATAACCGTATAATATACTATATTATGATGCCTTTTTATGATAGGCTTTTTTAACAATGTATTTAGGCCACAAAATAAAGTGCATTAACAAAGACACATCTCACCACAGGTCAACAATATTAAGGCACTTTGCAGCCTTGGCCCAGTCAAACAACCTTCATCAGTTTAGATAAACTTTAATAGAATAATCCTAAACCAGAAATTAGATTTAACTCAGATAAACAGTCTACAATATAATGGCCACAATGGCAGGTGTAAAACACAGTACTAAGCTACACAAAATACATAACATGACACTTTCCCATAAACCAACACCAAATCCGACAACAGAAATCATGTATAAGCAAACAACACAGCAGTGCGGCCGAATACACAACATGAGGTGCACACACACAACGTTGACGCTCCGTTGCAACACGTTCTCACTCCCAACCCGTCACATGTTGACGGTCGGTCAGGGCCCCTCCCCGTCAACCTATTACGCACAGGGTACCCCTTGAGAGTCAGTTTTCAACGGGCAGGT
>NW_011348221.1:0-1915 GCF_000735185.1 Notothenia coriiceps
AGCCATGGAGTTATATGCAAGTCAATGGGACTCCCTGTTAGTTAGCCAAGGGATCCTGGTGTGGGAGGTGGTCCGCGGATTGGTCCATTTGGGCCAATCCGGTCATTTGTTGTTGATTTGGGTGTTCACACGTCACAGAACCCAGGAAGCAAACAATGGAAAACCTACATAACACACAAGGGGACGGGTACTAACCGGAAAAGCATGACATGGGACCTTTAAAATAAAACTGTAAACAGATGCATGTTTTGAATATATATGCTGACACACTTTTGTTATATCATCGACTTTAGGTGGTCTTGAAAAGCAATGCCTCAACTTCTCATTCTACGTATTCACAGAAAGCAAAGCAGCTCTTCATTTTGTTTCTTTATAATTTAAAAACAACAACAACTGCCTCTCCGTCCTGAAGCAGTAAACATCGCTCTGTTTGGCACTGGAGCGAACACTCAGCATCATTTACAGAAACAATCCAGTTAGCCTGTCAGGGAGTTCCTCCTGTGAGGAGACGGAGAGCTTCCCTTACTTCCTCCTTCCTTCCCTCCCTCCCTCCCTCCCTCCTCGATGGGTGATGTTTGGCTCAGCGTTGGCTTAGTTTGATAAATGGCGTCCCCCGTTTTGGCAGCTTTATCTCTGGCCCCGCCAAGTGATCGTCATCTGCCACTTATCAACGCTATAAACACCCCCCACAAACACTCTGTGAGGAGAGGAGAGGTAGAGAGGAGGAGAAATGGGAGGCAAGAAGATGAAAGTGAGCGAAGAGGAAAGGGAAGAGTGAGAGCAGAGGGGAGGGAGCAGGGCAGTCAGGGATAAATGAAGGGAGGAGGGAAGGGGAATAAAAGAGACTTCAGGAAACACTGGTGAAGATTGAATGAGGAGAGAGGAAAGAGGCGATGGCGGTCAGTAAATTACGAAGAAGCAACAGATGGTTCAGCGTTAAAGAAGGGGAGAGAAGAGGGGACAATTGTGGGAGAGGAACGACTAGAGCAGAAGGCAATAACACTCTTTACTTTATAAAAATACAAGACGTCCGAGTCCTCCAACGTAATATGTGGTCCAAGCCCAAGGAGTTGAACAAAATGTAGTTTAGAACCGGCCATTTTGATCAAAAGTATTACTTAAAGGGGCCCGGTCTGCTCTGATTGGTTGTTGCGATTGGTCAACTACTTTGTCCCGCCCCTTAGCCTATGACGAACAAGGTGTTGGAGCAACAGCCAATAGAAGCGCGAGTGTGACTTAGTGATGTCACTATTGCCAGGAAGCAAAATAGAAATGACTTTGTACATTTTTTTGTCAAAATAAAATGTGGTTAGGTTTTAGGTGATTAAAGGGATTCAATCAATTTTACACATTAAGTCAGTTAACCGATCTTTGATGGACCATTTAGTTTTTTCCATACCGTAACGTCTCCTGTCCGCCCCTTTTCCAACAAACACCAAAAAGACCAAACAATAATAATAAAAAGAAAAGTTAAATAAATTGTGGACTAAAAAGTTGTATAAATCAAATTTGTCTCAGATTCTTTTTTTAAACTGTCCATTGTGAGTACGGCTATGTACATAAGCAAGTACTCTTTTATGGCTAGATTGTGGTCAATGTTGAAATTAAACAGATGTTGACAGTTTGTACTTTGTAATACTCAGTCTTAGCTCCGGAAAGGAAACATATCCAAACAATGTTTCGAAGATAATCAACATTTCTTCGTTATATTTGTAAACATTTAACGGAAGCTTTAGTCAATGTTTCGTTGACATTTAAGAGAAAACGTCAAGTCAATGTAAATCAGGACACAGATTAGTAGATAGATAGATAGATAGATAGATAGATAGATGGATAGATAGATAGATATATAGATAGATAGATTGATGGATAGATAGATAGATAGATAGATGGATAGATAGATGGATAGATAGAT
>NW_011348221.1:1941-5358 GCF_000735185.1 Notothenia coriiceps
TATATTTGTAAACATTTAACGGAAGCTTTAGTCAATGTTTCGTTGACATTTAAGAGAAAACGTCAAGTTAATGTAAATTGGGACACAGATTAGTGGGAGGGAAAATTAGAACTGAGGAACATAGTGACTAGGATAGATATATAGATAGATAGATAGATAGATGGAGAGAGATAGATAGATAGATAGATAGATAGATTGATGGATAGATTGATAGATAGATAGATAGATAGATAGATAGATTGATAGATAGATAGATAGATAGATAGATAGATTGATGGATGGATAGTTTGATTGATAGATAGATAGATGGATAGATTGATAGATAGATTGATTGATAGATAGATAGATGGATAGATTGATGTATAGATAGATAGATTGATAGATAGATAGATGGATAGATAGATGGATAGATAGATGGATAGATAGATAGATAGATAGATGGATAGATAGATAGATAGATAGATGGATAGAGAGATAGATAGATAGATAGATAGATAGATAGATAGATGGATAGATAGATGTATAGATAGATGGATAGAGAGATAGATAGATGGATAGAGAGATAGATAGATAGATGGATGGATAGATTGATGTATAGATAGATGGATAGATAGATAGATAGATGGATAGAGAGATAGATAGATAGATGGATGGATAGATAGATAGATGGATAGATTGATGTATAGATAGATAGATAGATTGATGGATAGATAGATAGATAGATAGATTGATGGATGGATAGATAGATAGATAGATAGATAGATTGATGGATAGATAGATTGATGGATGGATAGATTGATTGATAGATAGATGGATAGATGGATAGATAGATGGATAGATAGATAGATAGATAGATTGATGGATAGATAGATAGATAGATAGATGGATAGAGATAGATGGATAGAGAGATAGATAGATAGATAGATAGATAGATAGAGAGATAGATAGAAGAGGACGAAGCGAGACTAGGAGTTAAAGAAGGAAAGGATTGAAGAGACATTAAGGTGAAGTGAAAAAAGGCAGAGCAAGCGGTGCTGGTGTTGAAAGACTGGAGGCAACCTGTGCAGTTTGTCATCTCAGTTTTGGAGCCAGAACAGATTTTTATTTCACATACTGGAGGTCACTTCCATTTGTGGAGTGTAGAGTTTTTACGACTCAAGACTCCATTTCTCAAAGGTCACCTCCACTTGGGGAATATTAGTTTTTATGACAGTTCCCTCTCAGGAGCGAAACCTCTTGAACACACTTCCCATCTGTTCCCCTGGGAGAACATTTACTCAAGTACCAACTGGAGTACATTTGTGAAGTACTTTACTTGAGCATTTCCATGTTACACTCTTACTCCAATACAAATTGAATGAAAAGATCGTACTTATTACTCACCACATTAATTAGACGACGTTAGTTACATTACATGGCATTATGACGTGCTGATCTGGAATAAAACACATCATACATTACATTTGCTTTCCAATAATGGATCATTAATTAGAATCCAATGATATTTAACATAATGAGAACTTGTAGTTTTTGTACTTTGGGTACATTTCAGTGCTAATACTTATGTACTTGTACTTGAAGAGGACATACATATGCACATGTTCAGGTTCATATTTGTATGTTGTGACATGTCTCCATGCTTTAATGTTCAAAAAGCTCTTTGGGAGTGTGGAGGACACTTTGGGATTTTAGCCTTTGCAGACCATTGACATGCACTAAAACCTATATTATGCACTACAGGGAAGGGAAAACCCCCCGAATACACGATAGGCTATTAACAATATAAATAAGTTGTTCATTGTTTAATTTGATTAACTCAAAGACTGCGAAAATGCAATCAGACCTCAACATATTGAAGTGATTTACACTACAATGTGACATTTGAGCATCAAGCATCCACACACACACAGTCCGTCTTCACTACCGATACGTTTGATTCCTTCATTAAAACATTTGAAAATCTTAATAAGTGGAGCATCAAATGAAAGTTTTTATCAATAATCGTTTCAAATGATCCGAATTTCCCCCTCAATTTTCCATCCAACATTAAAGGTGAGACCAGTCAACCCATTATGTATTTTTTCCTGAAATTAGATGTGAATTCCCCTCCTACTGTAACGTAAAGCTACCAAGAGGGTCATCGAGTTTACGCCTCCCATGAGCGAACTCATTATCCCGGCACAATTACACAACATCAGCCGTAATGTGTTTGTTTTCCTCGTTGTGTCGAGCTTTAATTGATGACATTTACCTTTTCCCTTCTGCTCCATTGGATCCATTCAACGTTTTAAAAGGCAGGTATTAAACACATCTACTAGTTTACATAAACAATTCATTAAGCTGATATGACACCCGGGACCTCGGCAGGAAAACAGATCCCCACCACCCACAACAATTAATGACCTCACATCCATCGACGCCTCGCTGCACAGAGACAGGAAGTGCTGCTCCAATAACAAGCTTTCATTAGCCGCTCACAATTTAAACCCCAGATGAATTAGCAATAACCTCAGTTTTTACTGGGAGATTAATGTACATCGACTGGCATTCATCAGAGGTGTACGAGGTACTTTTAATTAAGTAAAAGCAATAATACCACATCGTAGAAAATACTCTGTTAGAAGTAAAAATGTCTGTTATTCAAAATGTTACTTAAGTAAAGGTAGTGGCAACAATATATAAAATACTTAGGAATAATATATTTATATTGTCACTGGACTCTAATTAATGACCCATTATTGGAAAACTAATTGTATTGTGCAGTTGTTAAAGGTGGAGAAAGCTTTAAAGGGGCGGTGTTACACTGAAATACAGTTCTGATATGAAAAAAGTTAATTTAATGCTCCACTTATTAAGATTTTTCTCATTTTAAACGTATCAGTAGTGAAGACCGACTGTGTTTACGTATTACGTATTTACGTAGGTTAATTACATTTTCTGTGTGTTTTTGAGTTAATATAACTAAACATTTATTATGGACTCTTTAAAGTAGAGACACTACATACTGATATACACCTGAACATCAGCAGGAGAGGACTCTTTAAAGTAGAGACACTACATACTGATATACACCTGAACATCAGCAGGAGAGGACTCTTTAAAGTAGAGACACTACATACTGATATACACCTGAACATCAGCAGGAGAGGACTCTTTAAAGTAGAGGCACTACACACTGATATACACCTGAACATCAGCAGGAGAGAGGACTCTTTAAAGTAGAGACACTACATACTGATATACACCTGAACATCAGCAGGAGAGGACTCTTTAAAGTAGAGACACTACATACTGATATACACCTGAACATCAGCAGGAGAGGACTCTTTAAAGTAGAGACACTACATACTGATATACACCTGAACATCAGCAGGAGAGGACTCTTTAAAGTAGAGACACTACATACTGATATACACA
>NW_011348222.1:0-1651 GCF_000735185.1 Notothenia coriiceps
ACTCAGGCCATGGTGATCAAGGCAGGGTTTTTGTCCTCGTACTTTGCGAAGGCAGATCTGTGCCTTCTTGCACCTTGGCTGCATATCTGGGAAGCAATAACGGGAAAGAGACATTAATATTCTTAAATTTGACAAACATACGCTTCTTTGTTCCATATTGAATATTCAGATATTGAGCATACCGGGGCGCAGGCGTTACTCTGAGTGACACACAGCTCTAATTTGCAGTGTAAGTAGACGTCAGCAGAACTGCCAGTGAACTGGAACGAGTTGAAAGAGAAGAAGTTGGACGTTCCCAACCCATTGCCCTCCACTTTCACCGTCTGGTCAGCAGGGTTAGCACAGCTGCTCCAAAACGTGCCAAAAACAACAAACACAGGTTTAAAGACACATCTTTTTAGATTAGCTTTTTATTAACAAACCCCCCCACTTTAAACGTTCTTTTAGTCTTTATTATTTACCTACCTTTATATTGTTTTATTTATTTTATAGGTCTTAAAGCATTTCATCTTATTTTATTAATCTAACATGATTATAGCAATTTTTCTTTTTACGTTGGTCTTTTTTATTTGTTAATCGTTTAACCTTTACTAGAATTATGGCATTTTTATATCTATTTATTTCTGTTGTTTGTTTGTTTGTTTGTAGCCTTTATTTATCTAGGTCAAAAATCCCATTGCGATCAACGATCTCTTTTACAAGGGAGACGTGCCGCACATTGGTTACACATGTAACAGAAAACAAAAAGGACACATACCACATAATGACAGGGGTACAATTTACAAACTTATTCACAAAGACAGGTTCCAAGAGTATATAATTTCATCAAGCTGTGCTTTAAAATGATGCGAAAATGCTCTTTTTTCAAAATGTTTTGCAGAGTGTTCCAAGCTAGAGGAGCTGCGCACATAAAAGCTTTAGTGCCTAAAACAGTCCTAGCACTTGGTACATGTAATAAAAACACATCCTGGGATCTTAAGGCCCTGATACACCAAGCAGTCACCAGAGAACTCGCCGATGCCGACTGTTGCGTCGCCGTGTTCTCCTGCGTCTTGGCCATGTGTCGCACTGGAACACACCGCAAAGACTTCAGCCGAGTACGTACGAACTGCGCATGCGTGAGTGGCAATAACTATCCTTACCAGCAGGCGGCGGTAGTGTGTATTCGTCATTCAAAAGAGGCAACAACCGGAAGACAGAGAAGAAGAACAGACTACGTGATATAAACAAACAACAAATAGCGTGTTCGTTCCATTTTCACTCTCGTCCATCGAAAACATGTTTCCTGCGGTACTGGCGCTATCAGCCATTGGAGTGTTGCTTGTGGAAGACATTCTCAAGCAACCGTTTCACTTCTCATGCACTGATTCGCTAGCTGAACAGCCAATCAGAGTGATTTCTTTGTCCGACTGCCTGTGGCCGACACACGGCCGATTCAACATGTTGAATCGGCCATGCGTCGGCCATGAAAGGCCAAATAAGGCGTGTCACGGCCGACGGTGCGGGACACACCAAATTGAGTTTGGGCGACAGGGCACGCTTCGTCGTCCGACTAACAAAAACGGCCGATTTCCTGTTGGCAGAATTAGTTTCATACATATAGTGTCGGAGGATCATCTGACTTAATTGAAAGCAAAATCTACTGAATGTA
>NW_011348223.1:0-2438 GCF_000735185.1 Notothenia coriiceps
CTAGCCATAACCGACTTCAGGCGAGCTTTTGAGACTCCCCCGGCTGCGATCGGCTATTCTCGTCTACTTTCGAGGCGAGCCGCCACGCGTCTCAAACAAGCCTGCTGCTTCTATGGAATAGGAAGTCCAGGGTTGAAGCTCCGTTCGAAGCTTCAGTGTCAAACTGCCATCACTAACGTTAAGTTTAAGCTACGTTAGACTTGGTTTCAAATCAATTAAGCATTGCAAAGAGAAGACAAAAAGGTAAATTAACACAGAACCGCCAAGGGATTCATTTTGACAAACCCAGAGACAGAGAGAGACAGGAGAGAGAGAGAGGAAAAGAGATGCCTCGTTTATTTCCCCTGTTTTATTATCAGAAGTTACTGTAAACATTTGAATAATGTAGTTCATCTACTTTTAGTAGTTTGTTTAAATGTTTTAATTATGTTGTTTTTGTTTGTAGAAGTGCATCATTCCTTGATTTATTGTACAATGAATCTGAACTTTTTGATCTGTTATGATGATAAACTGAAGCAATTTCAAAATGAACCCAATTAAGTGAGTTTTAAATCGTCCTACTTAGTTTATAAGGAGATTATGAAGAGGAACAAATGAAATGATTTGAAAATGATATCTATGTAGGTGCTGACGCTGTTGGCGGTTCTAGTGTTAACAGAAATGTAAATTAAATATGTGTAATGGAAAATGCCATATATGATTTTCTTACCTGGAATTCTGCCTTTTTGAACAGACTTTTTGAGTCCTAGCTACATTGTCTGCAGTTCTAGGGTTAATATGAATCTAATATGATTGTCATCGGTCTAAATTAGATTTCAAATGATTAACTGTGTATGTAATGAAGATCATAGTGTGGGTTGAATCCATTTTCATAACCACTGTCTTTTAACTGATTGAATCAAGGAACCTGGAATGAAAAGTAACAGGTGAGTGTCAAAACAAAACAGGAAGTGGGAGACAATACAAAAATGGACTAAACATAAACATGAAACATGACTAGACTCAACACTTTTGACGGGACACAACGGGGACATCATATTGATTACATTAATAATTCTACTTTTCTCCATCAATATCTGCTATGGCATAAATTCCTCAATTAACCTATTCATCCATCCCACATCCATATTTTCTATTTGCACCTAAGAAATGCAGTTTCTTTTCTTGATTGTGAATAGGAAATATGTACATATGCCAGTAAATATGTATGTTTAGTGCTTACACAAGTACAAAGTAAATCGCATCTGTTTATTTCCGTGTAATAAGGCTGAAAAACAGTCTTGGCATTCCTTGTAGATTTCACGCAAGGCTTTGTAATTGTGTTCCACTGCGGTTCTGCATCACAAGATCTTTAAAGAATAATTCAATCATATTAAGACACAGCAGAGTCTTTATAACACACTATTGGCAATTTAAGTTACGGTAGATTATCCATGGTTTTATAGTGCGAGGCAGGCTTCTTTCAGCAAAAATGGGCCCTTATTTTTTCTGTCATCGTGGGTAGCAATGAAAATAAAGCACCCACTGTTGCTATAAACCTCCAAAATCAATCAGGTTCATTTAATGTATTCCAGACACATGCAATCCTGTTATGAGACTGCTCTGTTTTATCAAATCAAATAAATTCATGTTAAGCTGCAGAATGCTTCGAAAATGTTTCCAAGATATTCTTTTATGATTTGTTCAGTTTTTCATGATAAGCTAGAGGAGTAATACCATATAAAACTAATATCATAAAACATTATGAGAGATTATTACACTCCAATTATGATTGGTCAATTTGGACATGTTAGAGATTGTTAACTATTGCCAACAAACCGCTGCTAAGGATAACAAACCATTTCTTAGGAGGATCAAGGGACTATGCGCAGTTGTATTAATCCGCAGAAAGAAGTCCAGTAAATTAACTTTAGCTATGGACAACAAACATATGTTTTCGCTATCAGAAAACACCTTGGAATACTTTTTGAATACACATTTTTATATTTGTGGAGGTCACAAAACGTTTGATTCATGATGGTTAAACTGTCCCCAGTAAAGAAAAGAAAAAGAGAAGAAGAGAAGTAAATAAGGTTAAGATAAAGAGCGCTGGATGTAAACCAGCAGAAGAAGACAGGAAATAAACACTCAAGGTAACAGCAGAAGAAGACAGGAAGTAAACACTAAAGGGAACAGCAGTAGAAGACAGACAGGAAGTAAACACTAAAGGAAACAGCAGAAGAAGACACACAGGAAGGGTGTTTCTCAATGTCGAGTACGCTTGCTTGGTAGCACATGTCTTCAGAGCGTCTTGCTTCCGAAGCGAGGCAAGAATACTTCCTGGCATTCGGAAAACGAAGACTGGAACAGGCGAGCAAGTGTGCAGGTGTGCATCACATGAGAAGCCCCGCCTTACATTTTCCGCCACAGATTTGGGGAAATTTTGTCCGTACGCAAAG
>NW_011348224.1:0-5299 GCF_000735185.1 Notothenia coriiceps
GAGTGAAGGTGTGCGTGCAATATACCGGTGGGCCAGATCTAATAGTAATTAGAAATTATCCTGCGGGCCGAAATTAAATCCACCAAGGGCCTGATTTGGCCCCCGGGCCTTGAGTTTGACACATGTGGTTTAGACCCAAAGCCAGTTTTTGCATGGACCTTAATGTTCACACCATAGAAAGTCAGTGCTTTGTTCACAAACATTTTAAGATTTGAGATCTGTCTGGTCTCTACACTAATACCAGTCACTGTAGAACTCTGGGTGTTAGTAACCACAGCCAACGGCTAGTCTTCCTCTCTGAGTCAATAACGCAAATCCCAACGGATCTCAGTCTCAGTTTCTAGACGGGACTGGAATTTGGGATCAGTTATGAGTTATCACTTATCACTTATGCCGTACATGAATATGAGAGCAAAATGTATATATGTGTGAGTGAAAAATGTATAAATATGTCAGTGACAATATATGAATGTGAGCATTGAAATATGATAATATGAGAGCAACATGTATGAATGTGTGAGTGTAAATATATATATCTGTGTGTGTGAGTGAAAATCTATGTATGTAAAAGGAGAATGTATGTGCGTGAGAGGACCAGTATGAATTACAGGCTGTACGGCCCCTCATAATTACTCGCTTCATTTGTCTCCATCCACATCTTTGCTTTCACTTCATATGTATTTATACCACTGTTATACTTTTTTGTGTTTGTTCAGTGTACTATTCTTAAATGTTTTATGTGAGGGACTGCGGATGGAAAGTAGTTCAAAGCTAAATCCGGCATACTTACGCTTGAAATATTTATTGTTTTAAGTGTTCATTAATGTGCAATGTCCCTGCCAAATAAAGGATTAAATAAATACAGAAGTGTTATAAATATTTGTATTTTTATCATACAAGTTACGAATACTTTTTCCTGTCTTCAGCAAGACCATTCTGTCTGTCTTACACACACGTATCTTAATTTGTTTGGAAGTTTATTTCTGCTGACTGAAACCACGCTGTGACTCCTGTATATATCGTTGGGTATAAAATGGAATTGAACGCCTTGAAAGTGTGCTGCTACAAAGAGCTGCTGTGAACAGGGAGGGGCTGCAGCATGAAGTTAACCTCTGGTTCAGTCCTCACACACGTACAATATAATGCCTTTATACCTGGCTTCTTACGGCTGTTGTTTGATGTAACCCCCTGACTCCTTTCCCTCGCATTGTTGGGCCTGATCCTTCCTCTTGTAGAATGGGCCAGCATGCACTGCCGTTTTAATTTCAAGCTTATTAAAAAAGAGGGCTGGAGTATTAAAAGGGTAGAATTAGCATGTGGAGACAATCCTCTGTGAAATGCCGACGAGCGCAGCTGAAGTTACCTTCAAACGTGCACCGTCAAGCACACTCACCTGTTCCACAGAGCCTTAATTAACTCATCACTCACTCCTCAACCCTGTGTGTGTGATCATCGTAAATCAGACAAGCCATCAATTATCATGTGTAATTGAGAAAAAAATCATTTAATTTAGTCAAGCTGACTGCTTAAAAAAACGGTATCTAGTGAGAGTAAATCTACCATATCGTATTAAAAATAGAGGGGTTTGCATAATTTTTAAATGGTGGGAAATCTCTTCCTGCTCCGAGCTCACAGGCTGACACTCAGCTGTGTTTGTAAAGCGCTCTTCATGTTCTACGCTCAGGACACTGGTGGAGACTTCATGCAGCCTCGGGCGTGTTGTTCACACCGTTTGTGTTGTTGTTGTTGTGCATGTTCTGCGGTTTGATGACTATTTCAATTTCATTTGCTCCAGTGACTCATTATGTAATTTGCACATGATATGATCAAATTCAAATGATTGACTTAACATTTATTGTAGATGATATGTTGGCCAGGATGAGAATCCCTCAAGTAAGAGACATTACAATATTTAGTTTCTAACACAAAGCCTGTTGTTTTCCATCAGATAACCATGACTATGAGCTGTGTGGTCAGAATCACAATCGGTTTTATTACCAAGTAGGTTTACACATACAAGGAATTTGCTATAAATTATGCATAGGCCTACAGAGACATAGAAAGAGGAAACTGTAGCAAATGATAGTACAAATATAAAAGCTATTTTAAAAAACGAGTTTAAGACTATTGTAACCAATTAAAAATAAAGACAATATTTACAAAAAATATAATTATGTGAGAAACTGAGTACAGTCAATTATGACAAATACTAAGAAATGTGCAACATGTGCAGGATTTACAATAAAAAGAACAAGATACTATTGTTCACATGATGTAATGTGCTTTAATGTAATCCATAATGTTATTATGGGGTGGATAAAAGCCAGTGTGAGTGTGGGTCCTCGTTGATGAGGCCTCATGAGCGGGAGAAGCTGTTGGTGAGAGGTTTTGGTCCTGATGGAGCGCAGGGGGGTCAACAGTTTGTGTCCAGGGCTGGGGGGGGGGAGGGGTAGGCCACAATCTCCTCTCCCTGTACTCTGCTGCTGATGCTTCTGTCTAGCTCCTCTAGCACATTTGGAAATGGATCATCTCGAATGTAACCACCTTTGCATTTTCTCTCCATGAAAATAACTGGCCGTCCTGGTGCTGGGCACATTGAAGACGGCAGCATTCACCATTACTACTTATTCCGCCTTTAAATAAGCATGAATGTCAAGCACTGCTGAATATTCAGAATGTGTCTGTGTGTAAATGACTAACAACACAAGAGACAGCTTATACACAATTGCCTTTTAACTAAGCGATATGATTAGGAGCTCCAAATGTCATATCAGATGACACCACACAGTCAGAAACATGCTTTGTATTCAACTCTAACATTTCTCTGAAAAGGCAGAAAAACATGTCCCTACTTGACATTTAGGATTTGATTGGCACAGGTGCATTAATGCTTCATTGGACTGTGTTTGAAACATGTTCACATGGTGCATTCACTGGGATAATGGCAGTATTTCCAAATTGTCTTAAGCATTCTGTTCCGAATATTGATTTGAAGTACTTCAATTGCTGAGAGAAAATAATAACCCCATTTATAATGATCTTTATCCTTAAGTTTGGTTTAAACAAAACGTTTATATTAAGTTGGGTTTTGTTATTCTGTACCGTTTCTCATTAGAAACAAATCCCTTGCACATATTTTTGAAAATTCCAAAATGTACAATATTTGTATCAGCTTGTACATTTCTAACCTGAAAAGGTCTGATGGACTGTTTCAAAAAATAGATATATTGGTATTCAAAATAATAATGACTTCTAATACAATTTTGCACAGTGCACTGAACTAAGAAAGCCTGCAACTTGGGTGGTCTATAAAAGAGGTTTCTTTAAAACCTTAAAGGTGAACTATCATGCAAAATGCACTTTTGTACGTCTTTTATACATGAATATGTGTCCCGGGTGTTCCAGGGAACTCACCAAGTGTCAGAAAACACAACCCTCTCTATTTTCCTCCATACCCAAATCTCTTAAAAAGGGGCTGCAACGGATCTCATACAGACTGATCCAGATTTGAACACTCCTATGACGTCACAGAAGTGGCGCTACGGCTATTGGGCCAACTCCACCAATTAGGAGGAGACAGCCACGGACATTGCCGTTCGAAAGCGCTGAAGACGCTGTAGTACATATGCCAGGCCTGTAGATGGTGCTGTTCTCACAGAATCAGCCCATGCAAAGACAGTGTTACGAAATGAGGAATGGCTCAAATGCATGATCTGTTTGGTATTTTGAAAAATAAAAAGTATAAATATGCCTTATATAGGTATGGTCCTACACTATATTATTCAAATATAGCATGATAGGTCCACTTTAACATATGATACGCCCTTTACATAGTTAGGGTTAAGCATCTAAAAGAATAAATGATCCTGTCGTTTTCCAGCATAAAACATTAGGTATTTCAGAGGAGGAATGTCTCATTCCCTTCTTTTAGACAAGCCGACATCAACCCAGGTGAGTTGTTCGAATCTGGGCAGTGAATTATGTGCCGCTCTTTCACTACATATGAGAAACGACTACTTGATTCAATATGATGTTAATCTTTTGAAATGCTTTGGAGAATCCCTGGGGGACAATGAGCAGAGCGCTCTTCTGTTCATGTCAGTTTCAGGATAGAACCTCAAATGAGAGCTGGCAGCCTCACACTCACCGCTCAGTGACCGCTATTCCACTTCCGTATTGGAATATCAAATTCTTAATAGTTGTGAACCTTGAATCAGAGATGATATGTTTGAAGGCTATAAGAAGTGTGGTGAAAAACACTGTCTACATTCATCTGGAAAAATGATTCTATGATGCTAGTGGAGCACGTTCAGGTACTGCGGAGCACATAAAGCTTAGCAGACTCTTCACGCTAACGAAGGATCACTTCTTCTTCAGGGCAGGGAAGGCTACGCAGTATGCAGGCTACTGTCCCGCAGCTGCTGCCTCTCTGTTGGACTCTGGTACTGCAGATTGCTCACGAGATGTAAAAACAAATTTGATTGGGGGGCGAACGCACTAACCACTCCGCCAACGCCACAGTCACCCACGCCGTGCGGGCCGGATGAGAATGTCTGGCGGTCCGGATGTGGCCGCAAGTTGCCGCCATTATTTTCATAATGTACTATGCTAACAAAATAGCTAGTTGAAAAGATATGAACATTTTTAACGATACTTGATCTTTATATGTACAGTGTTAACACAATTCTTAGTTAAAATAACTTAATATATAATGTTTCTTTAACTTAAAACAATATGTTTGTGTCACTTAAAATGACTATTAAATAGAACTCAATTGATAAGATTATACTTTAACTTAAAACATGTCAGTCAAGGTATAAGTGTTACTAACGGAGCCCCTAAAGGGACATGGAAAACATTTTAAAAAAGAGAGAGAGAATTTTTTTTTTGGGATAACTGGTTAGTTTCTCGTGTGCACGAGTAAATCTGTGATTGCTACAATGGATATTGTGTATTGGTTGCAAGGGATCTCATTCGTTTCCCTTTCATATTGGCACTTTTGATCCTGTGGCATTTGCTGACTTGAAAGAAGTTCTACATATTGCATTTAGCAGCTAAATACTGTTGCTGTTCAAACATTCAGGTTACGTGTTTTATGACTGACATTTCCAACACGTAATGCATTCAAAGTTATTTTCCAAACTTAAGATATATTTTACTCTTCATTTTGAAAAACTCCATAGCACCTTATACAAGTTCCATGTATTTCAATTTGATGAAGGGAGTAAAAACACAAGTATATTCAAAATTGTGTTGTTGAAAATATTCATTATTTTACAGTAAGGTTCTTTTTCTATAA
>NW_011348225.1:0-1898 GCF_000735185.1 Notothenia coriiceps
ATGTTGAGAATGTTCCATTCATAAATGTTATTGTTAGGCATGTACACCATAAAAGATGACTATTAATATTTATTGTCAGGAATGTTAGTGTTATATCAAATAGTGAATTCTACTGCAGCAGAATGTTGCAAGTCTGCAGAGTGTTATATGTTCACAGCTCAGTGTCAGTAAATATTGTGCGGTTAGTATTGGACTACAAGATAGATGCAAGCCTGTACAGGTGGAGTTATTTAAAGCATAAATGAGTGGGTTGGGTTCTGGAGGTGTGGTTAGCAATTGTGCTTGGTTGGCGTGGCCTGGGCCTGGTGATGGGGGGGCCCAATTTGATATCTTTTCAAGGGGCCCAAAATCCCTGGCGGCACCCCTGCCTCCACCCACTACAATCACACGCCCCAATGTTATATTTAACTAATATTTAACTCCCTCCAACCCGGATAAAAGCACGTTAAGAAGCCCCTTTTTCTCTAATTCCACAACGTTGGGTTGAAATAACATTAAGAGAACAGATTAATAGGCTGTTCGTGGTTAACGTGTGTTGCTAACGTTATCCGGAATCACAGCCTAATCTGTTATCTGATTTAGGGATAATCTTCACGGAATCCACTAACATCCTTTAATACACATATTAATTTGACTCAGATGTGCTGATAATATCCGCAATATACATCTTTAAACGTCTTCTTACCTTTAAAAGTCAAACACGAACGGTCTATTATGCTGCAACTCTACTGCGCTGCTAGCCACAGATAGCCCTGCAAGTCAACTTCCGGGGAACTATTGAGAGCTCCACGATCCGCCGTTGCTGTAAAAAAACTGGTCCATTGGAGTGAACGGAGATGTCGTAACTCTTCTATCTATATGGCGCTGCTTGAAACGAACTGGATTCCGGAGCTAAGAGGCTGCTCCGCTGCGGTGTGAAGAGGAAAACCCGGTGCTTTTCAAGCTCCAGCTCCGAACCGGCCCTGAAACACCGTTGGTGTGAATAAGGTAAGTGAGTGCGGACCAACGATTGAACGATAACAAGAACGGTTCTCTATGGTTCTTCTTCTTCTTCTTTTCTTTAATTGTGAATCGCTTCCACTTGCAGCATATATCGCCACCTACTGTTGAGTTATTAAAAGTTCATATTAAATCCTTGTCCTCAGACCAGTGCTTTTGAGGAATTTGAAGATCAACTTGTTTGCTTCATTTCTTGATTTACTTTCATATATTGACTTGAAATCCATGTCCTTGACGTTGAGTTGTTCCAGTGCAGTTTTCAGAATGAATCTTTGTCTGTTATAATCCGGGCAGCTAAAAGATACATGATGTATTGTCTCTGGTTGTTGGCAACCATCCCAATTGCCATTTGGATGTTTTCCAATCAGATGCAGTGATGAGTTTAATCCAGAGTGTCCCAATTTTATCCTGCTGTTAATGCTCTGTTCTCTTCTACTACTCCCCCAAGTGCTTCCTGTTCCTACTTCCCTTTGTATCTGGTATAAATGTCTTCCTTTGGTGTTAATGTCCCATAGTTTTTGCCATTGTTGCTTGATAACCACTTTTGTAAAAGATTTGACTTCTGCTCTACTGATGGGTACCATAATATCAATCTGGTTTGCTTTCAAACCACATTTTGCCAGTTGATCCACTACTTCATTCCCTCTAATACCCACATGCGCTGGAACCCACACAAATTGAACAACAATTATCAGATGAACTAACCTAAACATGATTTGTAAAATTTCATGTAAAATATCCTGACGACATTCTGAAGAGAAGTTGTTTATACTCTCCAGAGCTGCACTGGAGTCAGAGCAAATGACCACTCGCATTGGCTGTATTTCCTCTACCCACTGAAATGCTATTGAGATAGCCATCATCTCTACTGTGTATACTGCAATGTGATCACTTGTACG
>NW_011348226.1:0-3095 GCF_000735185.1 Notothenia coriiceps
TGGATTCAAGGCTTTTATTCTCATTTGTACATAGCTCTATATACAACCAGGGTTTCCCCATTGTGATGTACTCTAGTCAGTGGTGTAAAGTAACTAAGTAGATTTACCGTAATTTTCGGATCTACAGCAGTGGTTTTCAACCAGTGGTACGGGGACAAACTGTCTCGCTCTCGTAATGTCTGTCTGTCTCGCTCTCGTAATGTCTGTCTGTCTTTCTCTCGTTCTGTCTCTCGTACCACTCTCGGTTCCACTTTTACTTTTGCGCGCTACCTGTCCCACTCTTTTCCGGCCTCCAGCTTTTCCTGCTGGAGCCCGCCGCTTAAAGGTGGGGGTCCGCAGACCGGCCATAGAGCCCATAGAGTTAAAGGTGGTGGACTGTAACCTGTAAAATCCATAGATTTAGGAGGTCCCCTAGTGGCCGTTAGCTGTAAAAATCCATAGATTTAGGAGGCCCTCTAGTGGCCGTTAGCTGTAAAATCCATAGATTTAGGAGGTCCCCTAGTGGCCGTTAGCTGTAAAATCCATAGATTTAGGAGGTCCCCTAGTGGCCGTTAGCTGTAAAAATCCATAGATTAGCCGCACCGTTATATAAGCCGCAGCGTCGAAAAATGGGAAAAAAGGCGCGGCTTATAGTCCGCTTCAAATGGTGGGATTTCACCAAATTCCTAGGCTAAAATGGTTGTGCACGTAAATACTTCAATATGTTGAACTCTTGACCTCATAGGGTTTCATGCATCTCGCATGTTCCCCTGACAACATGAAGGAGCTACAAACATGTTATATTTTGGACCAGCCTTTTTTTATTTATGTGTCAGCCAATGTCAGATCACAGAAGTACAATAGCTGTTATCATAAGAGCCATAATCCACAGAGGTGAGATAAGATTGAGACATAAATCAGTCTCTCTTTTATCTCCGTCACTGCTCCACCGCCTGCAGACACACACTGCCCTACTTTGGGACGAGTCGTATCTCTGCTCCGGAAACAGCGATCGCCACAGGGCAGCGATGAGAAAACACAGCCTGGCACCGTGTTTCCACAAGGACTGAGGCAGAAGATCTATTCTGTGTCAACAGTCCTGCCGGAGCGATTTGGGAGGATTTACTGTGTAAACATGCCTCCGGTCTTTCACTGCTTTGTAAAGTCGTACCTCGCCATGTGTAGTCCATCGCAGTTCACTTCAGCAATTAAAAGAACACATATATCAAGTCATGCATGTTTTTTTAGCCTTTTCAGCCTGAAAACATTGGAGGGAAAGAGTGTGTTTAAAGAAGGGCAAAAGACAGAGGAAAGAAATCTGGGTTAGAGGCATGAGTAAAGGCAAACATCAGGACATTTAGAAAGTAGCCAAGTGTGAAAAAAATGTCAGAGATGGGATGAACAATATGTTTGAAGGAGGGGAAAGCCAAGGACATTGGGAATCAAAAAGAAAGCTTTTGTGAGAGCAGTCCGGCGGGAGGAAGGGGAATAAAAAGAAAGTCACCGTAGATGGCTAAAAAAAGGGGCTTATTCTAAAAAAATGACAAAGGAAGGATGGAAGAAGGAAGCACAAAAGGTAGCATTAGAAGGCCAAGAGGGACGAGGAGGCATCAGCCGGAAATGTCATTTGCCATTGTGAAAAATACCAAGAGGGAGAAAGCTGGTCCTAACAGAGAGGGAGAGTGAGAGAGGGAGGACATGCAAGTAAAAAGAGTGTTAGATAGATGGAGAAAAGAGAAATACTGACAACCTTATGGTGCTCAAACCAGACAGGAAGTGAGTTTTCTACACAGCAGGATGACATCTGTCGCAATGCAAAGACATGGATATACGCAAATGTGCGCTTGCCGATGCAAATAACGTAAAATGATCCGATCTCCATGCAGAAAACACATTTAAAACGATGTCTTGCGGAAACCCTTGTTGAAGCAATAATTCCTTTTTTGTATTAATCATTATCGGTGTGATGTTATTTGGGCTTCTTTTTCGACACGTGTATGACATGGAATCAGGACAAATATGTTGTTGTTGTTGATATCTACATGGAGATAGGTCCCGCCTCCTCGCCAGTGCGTCTAGTTTGAGGGATAAAAAATCATAACGTGATTTAAACTCATATTACAATAAACTTAGTACGTTTTTCTTGTGTACGCTAACTTTCTATCATTGCTGCAGAAATCTAAAAATCACCTTCAATCATTGTATGAGATAGCAGTAGATAAACTAAATTATTATAATTGAGACCAACCCAATCAGCCCTGCACACAAATGGACACCCACGGACACTTTAAGTAACACTTTGGATTAGACACGTGTTCTCGGTAAAGAGGGTTTTATGACCAACATATTTCTTCTTTTACTTAACAAATGCCATTATTGAGAACAAGTGTTCACTATACCGTCTGTAAAAAAGGATACTCCAAAGTTCAGTTAGTGCCCCTCTCGATCTCTTTCTCACCTTAGACACAGTGACAAAGTGTGAAGAGCTTTAGAGTGCAACATGTTCTCTAAACTCAGGTGGGAACATTCAGCATGGCAGAGACCTCTGTGTTTACCCGTGTTTGGCTGCTGCCCTTCAGAGAGTGAGAAGCAGAGAGCCCACTCGAAAACAGATGGAGTGTGGAGACAAAGAAACAGAAAGAAAACAGACAAAACTCGAAGGCATCTGCTAAGTTATAGATGCAACAATTCGACAAACTTCACCTGTAAAAACATTTCTAACAGAGGACTTGCAATTGTACGTAAAATTCTAGAAATGGTACCATTCGATCAAACCTATTGGTGCTTCAGAGCCTCATTCTTATCGGAGGTTAGGAGTTTTCAACTTATTCATGTGGTTGTATTATTACTAGGGCTGTCAGTCGATTCAAATATTTAATCGCACATTTTTTATCTGTTCTAAATGTACCTTAGATGAATATTTTTCAAGTTTTGAATACTCTTATCAACATATGAGTGGACAAATATGCTTTATGCAAATGTTTGTTTATTATCATTTGAACAGTGACAAATATTCTCATGAATATGAAACACAACTACCTCTGAACATTACAAGTATCCGCCTCGACTCAACCTTGAACCTCTCTCATACAATACAGTAATACAGTGTGTGTGTG
>NW_011348226.1:3111-3428 GCF_000735185.1 Notothenia coriiceps
GGGGGGGGGGGGGGGTGTCGGCGAAATGCCGCTACTCTGTTTTCATAACGGTCGAAGTTCCCACAGTGGGTCAAAATAATGCGCTGTGACCCCGAGGTAACTGTCATGACTGAGTGAAGTCCAATAGTCTCCGGTGAGCGCAACTGTGGAAGTCTTTCTTAAGTCCTCCTCTACTTTCGCAAGCTAGCCACCCATTTAGCGATCTTTGTTGAAAGTTTGCTGCTCGTGTCCAGGCGTCTCCCCGCACACTTTCAAGTGTGTCTGCCGCGAGCGGGCGGCAGGAGCGGGTCTGTCGGCATCAGCAGTGTGCTTGGATT
>NW_011348227.1:0-12853 GCF_000735185.1 Notothenia coriiceps
AGGTCGCATTCACACCTGCATCTATAGTCCGGTTGAATCGAACCCTGGTGCGTTTAGCCGCTTGGTGCGGTTCATTTGGGTCGGTGTGAACGCAGTCCGAGACCTCTGAAGTGAACTAAACCAGGGGTTCCCAAACTTTTCAGCCCGCGACCCCCAAAATAACAGTGCCAGAGACTGGCGACCCCCTGTCGACGGACGGACGGACGGTCCATGAGTGTTGTTTATTGGTTAAGTGGTCCTTGGTATGTAAAAAGTTTGAGAAACACTGCGCTCTTTGCGGGGAAATTATACAGATGGCTAGTCCTTCCCTGAAAATGTCTATGCAAACTTTATTATTAATAATCTTTTTATTTTTATTTTGTAATCATCTCGCGACCCCCACTCGGGGTCTCGCGACCCCAACTTTGGGAACCCCTGAACTAAACAACCGGACTCTGGTCCGCTAAAATAGGTGGTCTCGGAGCGCTTGCTTGCGAACTCTGGAGCGGTTCATTGCTGGTGTGAACGCAGTCCGCACCAAAACATAGGAAGCGTAGTATTTACGTGTCACAAGAACGCGGATATCTTCAAAATCTTTAGCGAAAGAGTCTTTCAAGACATCCGCGGTTGTTTAGTTAAAGAGTGAAGCAGAATGAAGTGTTGAACAGTGTCGTGTAAAGTAAAAATTCTCCGTCAACTACATAAAAGTAAGAACACCTGTCGTCGGTGAAACGCCCCTCCTTACTGCAGAACGTCTCTCATTATATGTGTTATAATTTTTTTTAACGGACGTTGTCTGATTATATAATCATATGCGCGGGCCGCTAGAGTCTGTTGATCTCCAGATTAACAGCAGCATGAGAATAACCTGCCGAAAGTGCCGATGCTCCATGGCGGAGGCTCTGGTAGAAATTGCCGGGATTTGCGTTTTTACCCCCTTAATGTCTGACCAATGGTTGAACAGCATTTCCGTGAACATGACTTGTGTTTAAAGTTTATAGTCCGTTTGAGTTTTGTGTGAACGCAAACCGAACCTTGTGAAAAATGAAACAATGCAACAAACTGTGGTCTGGTGTGCACCAGAAAACAGACTATTAGGTGTGAAGGCACCCTAAAACACTTCACAGAGACAATAGCTGTCACAATAGCCATGAAGCACAGATGTACGCTTTTTATTTTTGACGATTTATAAGTTAGTCTTTAATAAACTGCTTAGCCAAAAGGACAAAGATATCCGTATTGCAATATTTGATCGCACGGTCATTGCAGCTTCATATCATGCATTATTTTTGTTTTCCTCTCGCTAGTCATTGACATATGCCAGACTCTGAAATTGAGTTCAATCACTGCAACTCACCAATGTTGTCTTTCTCTTTGCAGGAAATGGAGTAGCAGCAAATCTCTCTGTCCTGAATGGCTGCCAGATTCCTTTGAAGGGGAAAAGGGGGCATAAATATGAGAAGTTTGCTATCAGGCTGACAATCAATCTCACTCATAGGCAGCTTATGCAACAACTCTGCACATATTTCTAACATGACAGCAGATGGAGCCATTTCCTGCTTTACATAGCAACAGTTTTACCAGTAGAGATGTCAGAGGAAATTGCATTGTCATTAGCATAGGCTGCATAGGTAAGAGGCAGACATGTTGGTTCAGCTGATGGATGAAAAAGCAAACCAGATGAAATGAAAAGTTGTCATATAGTCGGGCAGGGAACCATTTCCAGATACCTTCCTTCATGCAGGTTGCTTTCCTAATATTAAGAATTATTATATGTTTTATTGCAATTTCTTAAATTAAGAAAAAGTCAGGCATATAGGTTTAATGAAAATATTTAAAGTTTTCCACACGTGTCAGACAAGGAACATTAATAGACTGTAGAAATGTTCAATGCAAGGAAATAGTAACTTAACTCCAGACCTTGTACACAGTTTGAAATAATGATATTCTGATATTGAGTCCTACATTTTTTTTCCATAAAACCATTAAAAAAGAAACTAAAAGGGCAATTTCATGACATAAAGAGACTACAGTGCACTAAAGTACATATAAAACAGTGCAACACTGTGCTTCAGCTCTAATTTAATTAAATTGATAACAACTTTGCACCATTTGTCATACTTACAATTTCTCAATGAGCTGCTTTTCATCTAGAGCACTGGGGAGATCCCTTTTGTTACCGAGTACCAAAACCTAAAAAAAACAAGACTATTTAAATAAGCAACTGCATCAAGTAATAGTTGTTAAAACCCACACACAGTTCTGCATAACTGGTACAGAAATAGAATATTGGTTTCTGGAAAACACTTACAGGAATTCCTTGCAACTGAGGTTTGTCTAATAAATTATGAAGCTCGTTTCTAGATGCCTCCACCTTTTCTTGATCTGCTGCGTCAACCATGTACCTAGAAATGAGCAAGACCAAAATAAGTTAAATGTGTTTTACATACATTAAAAGTACACTACGTCCATTTCAAGAGCTTGTTACCATTTATTATGTTTGTCAGACAAAGATGAAGATTGAAACTGATATACTCACACGATTGAATTAACCCCCCGACAGTACCGCTCCCACATGCTCCTGAACCTTGGCTGCCCTCCTATGTCCCAGATCTACAGAATGACAGGCACATCTTCATGTGATATTCATATTTTAATTATAACTTCCTCTTTGTATTAAAAAGGTTATTTACAGTTACACTGCACTGACAGTAGAAGGATTGAAATACCTTTATGGTGACGTTTCCTTTGGTGACCTTCCTCATATTGAACCCCACCGTAGGGATCATGTCTTCACTGAAATGCCCAGACTGAAAATAAATACATAAGTAAAAATACATCTTAAAATAAAACTGACAATAAAAACTGAATAATAAAGCTGCAGATGGCCATTTCATACGAAGAAAAATATCCATAAAACATAATCCATTATGTTCCAGCCCAGTAAGAGGACAGAGAACACAGTATTACAGAGTTTTTGATCACCTAACCGTTTTATGCATCCATATTAAAATAAACTATAAAATAATCTCTAATAGAACAAATGTATTGTCATTATGACATGCTGCACTGGATCTCTTGTACTTTCACTTGTTTACATACCTTTATTATAACATAGCTTACAGTGTAATACTTCTCATCATACAGTATTTAAAGGTGACCTATCATGCAAAATGCACTCGTGTACGTCTTTTATACATGAATATGTGTCCCCGACTCCCCGGTGTTCCAGAGAACTCACCAAGTGTCAGAAAACACAACCCTCTCTCTTTTCCTCCATACCCAAATCTCTTAAAAAGGGGCTGCAACGGATCTGATACAGACTGATCCAGATTTGAAAACTTCTGTGACGTCACAGAAGTGGCGCTACGGCTATTGGGCCAACTCCACCAATCAGGAGGAGACAGCCACGGACATTGCCTTTCGAAAGCGCTGGAGACGCTATAGTACATATGCCAGGCCTGTAGATGGTCCTGTTCTCACAGAATCAGCCCATGCAAAGACAGTGTTACATTGAGCGAAATGAGGAATGGCTAAAATGCATGATCTGTTTGGTATTTTGAAAAATAAAAAGTATAAATATGCCTTATATAGGTTTGGTCCTACACTATATTATTCAAATATAGCATGATAGGTCCACTTTAAGATTTAAATGGAGTACAGAAAAGGTTTTAAAAATGATAGAAAAAACACTCAAATCTAGTTTATGTGTTACTGTGTCCAAAACTGTTAAAAGGCAGGTACTTGTATTTGTGAAACGCCAATATGTTCTCTTAAAGCAAATCAACAAACCAAGATAAATACTTTAAAACACTAAAACCAGATGTTTTTCTCAACGTATTGTGGCTTTTGTGATTGCTCATTTTGCAAACTGAAGTGTCACTCAGCATACAGAATCAGTGGCATTCCCCTTTAACATCAAACTCCCAAGCTGTGTCTCGCCCTTCTCCCTGCGCTCTTTTATAAACCAGCGGGCTGCTGTACGCATATTTCACAGCACATGACTTGCAGGAGTCACCTGATGAAGCTAAGTGGAAATGAGTGCAGCAGTCTCATGACTGAGGAAGGAGGAACCACCCCCACAACAACCATTAATTCACTCCTCTGTGTCAGAGGCTGCCATCTCTTACGTGTGTGAAAGAAGGATCTTAGTTTTGTTCCAACCACAAAACACACACATTTCCTCCTCAGACACCAACTATCTGATGCTTAGTAAACAAAACGTTTCTGCGCAAAAAAATACTATGCACTAGTTTTCTTTCTTTTTTTCGACTTTGCAATTAAATCTTTCAATCGTCCAGTTCTGTCTGATTAGTTGAGGTGTTTGATTTTTCATTTATGAATCAAACTGATAAGCAACTCAAAACAAAGCAGAGAAACTTAAGCTTACTTTTCACAATATGCTGCTGAAAACTCAGTTTCTGTCTGATGATTAGCCAAAGAAAAGTTGCTCCACTATAAACCTTTGAGAAATGTTGGCAAATTGCACAAAGTTGCAGAGTTGCACAAGAGAAATGGCCTGGCAAGAAAGGATGCTCTGCAGCCGCAGTCACATGAGGTCAAAGATACAATCTGTGTGTAACATGACCACAATTTGCATTAAAGCTGCTGCAGTATGAGTCTTGTAAAGTTGTTAAGCTTTATATCACTTTTTAATATGCCACTTGCAACCTGTTCTCAGACACTAACACCAACAACAACTGAGACATGGATATTTTTGTAAATATGTCCAAATAATATGTTAAAACAAAAAAAAACTAACTCAGCTACAGATTTACTTTTTGTTCTAGGCTCCTAAAATCTGTAAAAAAAATCATTTGTTTTTTGCGGAGGAGGTCATTTTTAACCTGTTGCAGGACACCTGTAACGTATGTAGTCAGCAGTGGCTGAAAGGTTCAACATGTTCTCAGTTACCTTCCTGTCTGACAGCTTTCTACTCGCTATAACACGACCCTACAGCTAGTAAGTGATGCAATTTTACCACAACAAGGCATATATGTGTATGTTGCGTTCAGGTTTCAGCATGCTAAACAATCCTAACATAATTAGCCACTAGCCGACGACGACCCTCCAGCAGAAAACTAGTTAGCTCAGCTGACTTGTTGACACTCTTCCTACAACCTGACTCATGTCCATGTTTGTTTTTATGGATGCTTCTGTCCTAAACAACATATCAACGTCACATTGTTTTTGTACCCGAAGACCCAGACAGTGTAGCATTACCTAGTTAGCCTAACTCTTATCCCATTATTAGCGCTAATAGTATTAGCACTGCCCCTAGCAAGGTGGCTAGCAGCTGAAGACTTACAGCGATCACGTTTACAAATGTAGTTTTTCCCGAGTACTGGAGGCCAACCAGCGTCAGCTCCATCTCCTCCTTCCAAAACAGAGTCTTAAACCAGTCCAGCAGCCGGTTCACTAGGGCCAGCATCTTCAGGTCGGTGTCCACACTCCCCCACGGTAGTGTCTGTCTCTCCCTCCCTGTCAGATGTGGCGTTTTCCAGCGAGGAAGGGAAGTGGGACGCAGGCAGCTGTCATATGATCAGTCTGCAGAAAACGCACCGACAGCGCCCCTGCAGGCAGATGAAGGACCACCATACCCAGAGCGTGCAGCGTTGTCTTTTATCCACTAAAATGCATTGCACTCATGTATGGAGGACGATTAGGGCCACATGAAGAAAACAGATGTGGGGATGTGAAAACATTTTCCAAATTCCGACTTTTTTCTCAGAACAAAAAAAAACATAATTTTTCACATCCCCCAAAAAATACATTCATATGGCCCTAATCCTCATCAGTAGAGGACAGATCATGACATGAGTGCAAAATAAATAAAAGCATAAATACAGGAATAAAAAATACAGGAATAAACAAATGTGGAAATAAATATAGGAATAAATATGGAAATATCAATCAATCAATCAATGTTTATTTATATAGCCCAATATCACAAAATGTTACATTTGTCTCAGTGGACACAGTTTGTACGAATATCAGTATGACAATACGACACCCTCTGTCCTTGAACCCTCACATCGAAACTTCCAGAGAAAAACCCCACAGTTTAAAGGGGAACATGGGAGAACCCTCAGGGAGAGCAACAGAGGAGGGATCCCTCTCCCAGGACGGACAGACGTGCAATAGATGCCGTGTGTAAATCGAAGAGATAATACATTTTACAGCGTAGATAGACCAAATGTTTGGAAATGCATGTGTCTATAATAAGAAGATGAATCCACGAGGATGTCAACAATCCTGTGGGAGCCATCAGGGAAGTAGTGAGAGTCAGGCAGGACCACAGCGATAGGTTCAGGCACGACTCGAAGTCCAGGACCCAAATCCAGAACTCATGATAGAGGATTCAGGACACAGGACCGCAGCAACAGGATCAGCCACGACTCAGGATCCCAGCGTAGATAGACACCAAAAATAAATTTGGGGGAAGCTGGGTTATTCAGAACATGAGAGTACACAGGTACAGACAGAAGGAAGAAGTAAGGTGTCCCCCGACAGTCTAAGCCTATAGCAGCAAAACTAACGTACATGGACTCACGTACATGGACTCCCTTTACCCCTAGATTCCACCGGGTCCGTCTGCGTCGCGTTACGGCCACGTTACGGCCACGTTACGGCTGCGCCGCGGCGTTCGCAAAGATCGCGGCCACTCTAGTCAATGGGTGCTATTCCACCAGACGCGCCGTGTTACTGCTCAGAAGCGTCCCAGAAGCGTCTCGGCACAAAATAGGATTCAAGTCTATTTTCCGACACGAGGCGTTGCAGAGGCGCCGGGCAGGAAGTGGACCGGTCAGAGCATCCGGCTCATCCCCAAAATAAACTAATTTTGCAGACACTATCCCTCTGTAGTCTTTCAAGTAGGAGGACAAATGCCAGCGTTCTCCTCCGGTTTACAGGCACTGTGTAAAATAGAATAATTATGATGATGAATGCATTTTTTTACCACTAAAATAAAGCAACACATCTTTGATTCATGTTGTTTATAACTGAAATATTACAATTATTATCAACTTTGTCTGTACAAAGTAGCCTTTCCAGGAAATATGCCCAAATCAACAAAAACTGCGAGCCGGCAGGCAATCGCTCCGCTTCTGAAATGCTTCTGAAACGCGCCCGGTAGGGTATGACGCTTAAGAGTAGTAAGCTGCTCTCGCTTTACACAATGCTTTCTTATATTCATTGAGAGTAATATGCCAAATTAAACGAGATTCTTCAAGTTTAGTGGAACGCCATATCCTTTCAAGTTGTCTCGACTTTTGCTTTATTTTTGCGGGTTTCGGCATTATGCCATGGAGCTAGTCCATGTTGTTTTATTTGGTAGCCTTGTATTCTGTGGATACAACAACATTTATAACAAATGTACTTTCAATTGCTCTGAAAGTGCACGTGTCTTTAACAATATCTTTGAGTTGCTATAATATTTTATTTCACTTCCTCTGACCAGTCCCACTTTTATTTGGAAGCTTTGTGTCACGTTGTAGACAGTGCAAGGAGAAACACAGTGACTGTTCTCTCTTCAATAAATATTTTTAAAAGCTTACAGCTCCGGGAATCTCCGACGTATTCATGTTCTGGATAAACTGTAAAGCCCTCGGAGACAAAAGAACAAGAAACTTTGATTGACTTTGATTGATGGATTCAGCTTAAGAAGTACACTTCACTTCAGAGCCCTCAAGAGCCATATATAAATGTTTATTTGTGTCAAAAATTGTGTTGCTATTAAAGGTTTTGCTACCTAAAAGTCAGCAACAGGAGTGTAAGGGTTTGGATTTCTAACAGGTTTGAGATTTTTGATTTTGAAGCTGTCCTCCACTATAGCAGTGATGTGTCAGTCTGATGGGGGAGGTGGGTGGGTGCTACTTGTGTTTTGTTGTCATTGCATGTTTGCTTGTTTTGAAAGCATGAGTGGGGATGAAATATAACTTAATGACCACCATTTTCACTAACTGTTGTTTTCTATAACATTTTTGAGCTAATTAACCTTTTGGTGTCATGTTGAAATCTTTAATGTAGTGTAAATATACCCCTACTCATCCAGTAAAAAATAGAGTTATACAAATAAAAAAGAGAATAAATGTTGCCTTTAAAAAAGAAACTAAAGAGACGATTTATCTGAAGCCTAGGGAGAAATTCAAAACAGACCAGGACCAGGGCCCCTTTTCATTTTTTTCTTAATTTTGAAATAAGAGAACAAGTCAAGAGATTAAAATACACAATAAAACTATAATTTTACTGCTGTCACAGCATGAATACATGCATACTGTACATTACATAACAAACAAAATCACAAAGGGAAATAAATACATAATACATTACACATAAGTAACAGATTCATCATCTGCGACCACAAACTACAGGTCTTGCTTCCAGGATGCTGTCTGCTTTGGTGTATATGGTGTTATATTAGCTGAATACACTTAACTGTATAATACATCCTATATAATACTTTGCTTTAATGCAAGTATGCAATGTTTAGAAATTACCATTAGTATGGCCATAAGCCTTTTGGTTTGTTAGGTTTTTTAAACAAATCCTTCAAAATAAGAACAACTCACTTTAAAACGGCTGAATGTCGGACCTATGAACTTAGTTCTTCTAAATAACATACTTTTGAACAAGGTTTCCAGTTATAATACCTTCACCTGTTCGTAAGACAAATCCTGGTCTTTCACTTCCCTGCTGCTGATGGAAACCGGGAAATGTGCTTCTGTAACCCAAACAGGTTTATATGTAAATGTCTGCTAATAACAAACAAGATGATTTGTACAATTACATCAATATTATATTATCCAACAGACTGAATAAACTGCAACCCGACTTCTTCCAGACACAGGGGGCCAATACTGTTGTTCTTGGATTCGTCCTGCATGATGAGCACGCTCCCACTCTCCTCCTTCGACAGGCGGGTGTCACTCGTGTTGATGGACACCGCTAAGACCTCTTTAGGATAGTTATCTAGGGTAAATACGAACAAAGTCATGTTAAAATGCTCTATACACTCAACTACAGTACACTTTCCCTACGATTTGATACCGTGATTTCATGTATGATACGTAGTTTAAAAATGATATTGTTCTCCATTGAGGCTCCTCAATGCTAATGCTGCTTATTCTTAAATGTGTATATAATGTGTACATGTTTCATCTAAAACATAATATGTTTTCTATGTTATCAACGGTGTTATCTCTTGAGTAAAATTCCAATGAAATTAGAAATGAGCAGTGCAAACACTACAAACATAAGTTGAATGCATTTTTTACATTTCTTTCAGCAACATTTTTCGAATAAGCTCTTTATAATTCTGTTTTTACATTTTTTGACAAGATCCATTTTCAGTGAGTTAAATGTTTTTTTTGTATTGAAGGGTCATTTCTGTTAGTAGCAGATTTGGCAGATTTTAAGAAAAAGTACTTGCAGGATTGTTGTTCCTTGAGTTTGTACATTCATCATTGATTGCACTTATAAGTTGTTTTGGATAAAAGGGTCAGCTAAATGAAATGTAATTTGATAGTTAAATAAGTGTTATCTTTAAGGCCCACTTACGTGCTCTATACTTCTTTAGGTTCTTTACACAGGCATTAGAGAGAAACACAAGGAGGGTGAGAGAAACCAGAACAAAGCCGATGCCAAGGATCACATGAACGTAGTCTACACCATCTCTGCGTCTCTCTGGACTTAGTTCACTGGTAAGATCTGGTGAAACATAAAATCATTGTCATGTTAGTTTAACTCAGCAAAGTCATCAAATAAAAACAATAATTTTGCATCAACTTACTGGCACTTTCTTCTTTTAAAAGCTCACACTGATACATATAATTTATCATCTTGGCGTCCAAGGCTATCTCTGCAGAAAGAGATGGCAGATTGTTAAATGATGATTTAGATTTATTTTAAATGTGGTCTAGGCTATCGTTATTATTATTAATATATTAACATTTTATCATTTGCATTTAGATCAAAGCATTATCATATCTGAAAAGCTGAACATTGACGACAAGAAACAAAATAATTAGAAGAGTTAGATATATTTGATAGATAACTTACATATAATCTATCGATAAACACTTTCAGACAAAGCCCCAGAACATCACGACGAAAGTAATTCTTCAAGTCAACCCATAGATGGCATTACTGGTGTAAAAGTATTGTGTTGTCAAGTGTTTTGACTTCCAAATGCTCCTAAAGATCATTATTAATATTTTCTTCTGATCACGGTACAGACACAAATGCCAGTCAGCAGCCCACTCCCTGCATTTCCTATTGCTTAAAAGTTAGCAAACACTTTTGCACAGTTCTTGACACTCAGCTTTCTATGACTGAATGACCGATGTGACAACGATTTGGGAAATCCCCATCAATTCTGTGAGCGTGATTTGAGATATAAAGATACTGTCATTTGTTATTGTGGTTACATGAGAGTAGGTTGGAGCATTAATCCAACCTATATTCCAAGGCTGTGTCCAACCCACATTTATTTCAATTTGCCACCCTTGACATCCAATGACATGATACTCAAATATAAAATAAAAAAACTCAAATTTAAGTTATTCAAACCTGCTTTGTGTAAACGCAGCATTCATTTGAAAAGAGAAATGTCCACTCTCACCTGTTTTCTTTGGTTTTTCCCCCGTGACGCATTTGTTTTCCTGACACTCTGAACAAACATTGTTGGAGCACAGGAAACCATTGTGGCACGAGCAGTTTGCATTTGCGGTGTTCTGACATTTCTCAGCATATTCTGTAGACAGACAAGAATTCAAACCACAGGACTCCCAGGAACAACAGTGTTGTATTGTTTCCACTAAAATGCATAATTAAATGTATTGCACATATCAACAGGTTTTTCACTATAGATATCCCAAAAGAGAGGAGGACTATTCATTTTGTCTAAATCAAACTTTTACAAACATTAATTTCAGTCTTACCATATAGGCATGATCGGCATTCCTCACATCTGTCGAAGATGTTATATTGGTCTGAGTAGAAACCTTCCTCACAGGGTCTACAGGCAGTTTGTTGTTTCTCTGTGCAATAGTCCTTCATATATGTACCTTTAATGATAAGAAACAATAAAACCAGTCATTTACATGAACATACATGACAGACAAGTATACAAAACTATTTCAAACACATATTATCTAATAATTAAAAGATGAATTAAGTGTTTTACCTGGAGGACACTCATTACAGCATCGCCCATCTACCGGACGCTGACGTTCCCCACAGCCTGCAGCGTGCTCTATAGTCCAAAAACTTAATGCAGATATTACTGCCAAGGAAAGTTTCAGAGAAATCATTATGACCAATGCTCTTCCCTTGCCTTCAGGGTTTTATATTGGCTGTTTGATGACGTCAGTATGCGGTTAGCTTGCTGAGAGATATTGTGTGAGATGTCTCTGTCTCGCTCAGGAAGTGAAAGACCACTTGCGTGTTTAACAACATATGATGTATGCCGCCTTTTGTTTTGGGTTTGTTTTTAGTTTTGTTTATTTCCTGTATATACTAGATGACCCTTGTAATTTGATTTTATTAGGAAATTGGACTTGAGAGGAGCTGGGTGTTTGTTCATCAAAGGTGGACATATTGGTCTATATTATATTACTTTATGTCCGTAAACGACCCTTTGATATATAGTCAACCAAAGTTAAGCCCAAAAACATCCCAAACTAAAAAATATGTTCTGTGAAATGGTAAACCTAACCGGCTGCTGGTTCACTTTGACACAGCTGCGCTTTCAAAATGACATGGGACAGAAATTAACAGTAGTCATAGGGGCATTAATGATGAAAAAGCCATTACATTGAAAACACATGCATCATAATATTCTGAATAAGACTCAGTTTGGTTCCTGGGAAACTTGTGGAAACATTAAAAACAACACGATCATTTTATTTTAAACAAATACCTGAATAAATTCTACACTCAAACTTCCCTTGGCCAACTAAACTTCCCTGCAACGAGGGGTTTTGTGACTTAAGTTGCAGCATCCATAAGAAATTCACCTCAATAGGTTAAGGGTTACAACAATCAAATCTTAGTTAGTCATAATGCTGTTGGTATTTCAAAATAAACGTTAACCCTGGACTCTTCTTTTTAGTGTGAATTTATACTCCTGTCTTTTTGAAAGCCGTGGTTACAAAAAAAAGGATTGAAACGTGACTATGCTTGCAGTGGGTTTTTTTGCTAGCATTCTGCTGTGTTTAGCACTCATATAAAGCACGTAAGCATGTGAAATTGCATTGTGATTACAAAGCTTCTATGATGCTGGAATACACACAGAAAAGCATTATGATGTGTAAAGAATGTACAGCAGTCTACTTACTGGAGGTGTCGGTTTGATTGGGTTTGTTGACATTTGGTAGTGGAGGCGGGGAATTTCCTGGCAAATGCAAAACATTGTTAAGTATTGTTGAAATGATGAGAGGATAAAATAGACAGAAACTGAATCATCAGCAGTTTTTCAATTTATATAATTTAAGCTTTTCTAACTGAATTTGAGTTATCAGGCAAACATGCCAAACATTTGTCCCTTCCAACTGGACAAAAAGTACGATTTTTGGTTTCTTCTCTGTAATATTTTTTATTTGAATGTCCTTGGCTTTGGAACAGTTGATTGCTCAGAACCAGCAGAGACATTATCTTCTGCACATTTAAAATAATATATATTATTATTAAGCAAGGTGTTGGCTCTAAAAGAACATTTAAACAAATAATGTCTGCTAAATCTTATGTGTCCACACTTACATTACACGTTACTTAGACACTTTTATCCAAAGCAACTTACATACTCAATAGTGTGGGCAATCCCGACAGGAGCAATTTGGGGTGAAGTGTCTTACCCAGGGACACAACGAGATGC